>NC_133312.1:2127970-2302201 GCF_012295235.1 Primulina huaijiensis | reverse complement strand
TCTATATTTTTTTTATATTTAATAATATAAAATAGTATATTTACGCAAGATATGAATTTAATTTAAAGTTTTAAAAACGTCAAAAGATGATGAAATTTTTGAAAAAAAATCTATTCTTTTCTAAGGACTAAATTGCGCAACGTCCTTCCAAGTGAACCACCCAGCAATTCCGCACGTTTGATCTAAGCAATGGAGGGAGTTGGGGCCAGGCTCGGCCGATCCTCGTCTCGATACGGTCCTACAACTGTATTTACCGGGCCGGTTCGCAGGTGGAAGAAGGAGTGGGTTCCCATCACTCCGTCAAACTCCAACCACCACAACGCGGCGGCGGCGGGTAACAGAGCGGTTAACGGAAGCAACGCATCCCCACACCTGTTGCTTTACCAGTGGACGCCGATCAATCTTATCCAGAGCAAGGATAATGGCAATAATAACGGCAATGCGGACTCGAAGAATTCTAATAAAGACGAAGCCGTCGCAGTGGAGGAGCAGCCCAAGAAAAAATTCAAGTATATACCGGTGAGTTTCTCTGATTTTACTTGAGATTATTAGTGTTGGAATTGCGTGTTTACTGGTTTGCGCGCTGGTGGGTTGCGTGGATGGGTCATTTTGGAAGGATGGATTCAAGTGTAGGATTGTAGTAGCTTGGGTTATTTGTGGCATTCATCATGAGAAATTGGATCTTAGGGTTCAGATGATGTGGGTTTCTTTTTTTTGGAAACCAGGGATCAGTGATTCAGTGTTAATTGGATTTTCGAGGATTATATCCTAAACCTGGAGTGCTCTACTGTGTTCAAACTAGCCTTTGTATCATCAATATCAATATATATGTATGACTTCTATAAAAATTTGAGGACCCACGTGATAATCTTGTGTAGAATAGACTAAACCGATTTCCAAAAATACGGATGCCTGAGTTTGCGCGTAGAGAGTGGGTATGGAAATTGCTAGTTTTTAGGCGACTTCCACGGGGAGGAGTCAGGGTGTGATATTTTCTTTTGTTCGGTTTTATATTGGAAGTGTATTTGTTTTCGAGTGGATATCATTGAAACCGTGGATACATAGTAAGGTTCAACTGTAGTGGTTATTTTACGGAAAGAGTTGCAATCATTATCAAGTTAAGGAAATCAAATCCGCTACACAATGTTCTTATAATTTTGCTGTTAGTGCCAAATGTCGTGCTTGTCAAACTGTCCAGAAATCATTTTCTTACCATTTCTCCTGGCTCACTCGTTCAGTTTCGTGGACAATGTCGGGGATGTTGGTCAACCTCTTCTATCTCTTGTTCCACGCGCACATTCCTAGATAAGTGATGACTATTCTTGAAACAAATTAAAAAATGTTTTATCAACATGTCTGTGAAATTACGCGTGCATTGAAATGAAAATGAGTTTCAGAACTAACCATCTGAAATATAAAGTATGGATTGTTTTTTGTTTGGCTTTTAAACTTCAAGCTTGAGACTTGAATTACTTTTAAAAGTTCAAAGCCCAAAATATATTTTATTTTAAGTAAATCTTGATTGATCCTGCATCTCTTTTATGGAATTTTCTTTGAGCTTTAATTGACATTCCAAACTATAGCATAAAGTGGTGTACCACTTTCGAAAATTTTGATCTCATTTTAAGCAAAACCTGAAGAACCATTAAAGCAAAAACATGAAGCGCCAGTTCTTGGACAAACTGTATTCCTCTTAATTCATGAACACAAGCATTGTTGAAGGACCATTAATGTGCCGATTCATGAATAAGGGTCATCGTTCATTAACATGTAAATATGTGGTCCATTCGTGAAATTAGACCAAGAGTCTTATCTCTTGGTGTTTATAAATTGTGTCCTTCTAATGTTGCATGATTGAATTGAATGAAACATGGAAATTTGGTGATTCCTGGAATTGATGTGTCCTCGATGACAAAAAGAAGTGGGCTGTTTCAAGAACAGACACTCATTGTGAAATGCTAGAATACATTCTGAAGTTCTTATTCTTTATGTGGTAGTGTCTCCTTGACAAGTAGTTAACATTTGTCTTCTGTTTCTGTAAAATTTGATAGATTATTGTTTTTGAAGAAGAGAAGAATGAGTCGTACGAACTGGCTGAGGATGAAACTATGCCATTTGAAATTGACTCAGTCGAGGCAACCTCCAAGTGTGATGAGTACAATGAAAAGCCTGACATTAATGATGTGCCGATAGACGAAAACCGGGTGATTTTCTTACGAAAATTCTCTTTTCATTTATTTTCATAATTGGAGTTTGGATCCCAGGGTCGAATGTTATTAGCCTTTGTTCTTGTTATCGTCACTGATGAGATTTTGAATTTCTGGCCAGTCTTTAATCCTAGAATAATATACTTTTGGATTCAACCATCCGTGTCTTGTAACTTTCTGTTCGAGAAAATGATTACTTCTTTGGCACATTTCTTGCACCTGGCAATTTCAATTTCTTGTTTATCGATTTGCCAGTTCCATCACCCAAATTTGGACTCTAGATTGCCCTCAAGTCACCTGTTGAGAGAAATTTTTTACTGTTTAATGCACACAAAGATTTGCTCTGCCCTTTTGTTGTATGTTAAGGGGTATATGTGTCGTGTGTGTGTGTTATTTATGTTTTAACTATCTGAATAAGCAGCTGCCTGAGTTGGAACATATATTTTTCATAAACGTGTTTGAGTGTGCTCTTTTATAGGCTCTACAGAATACTTCTCTACGACATCAAGATCTGAACGAAAGCACGTTGGACTTGAGTTTGGGGTAGAAAGGTCGGGACAATCAAATGAATTTGATCCAAAATCAAATCAAATTTAAGGGCCGTCGGTTGGAGTTGGGAGATATGGTTCCTACTTCCTCCAAGAAAATTATGGACATTAAAAAGAGCATTTTCCCATGGTTTATAGAGCCTTAGTTTGTTCAGAACAACAAATTCAAACAACGTTTGTATGTCTCTTTACTGTTTACTTGAAGATTTTTTTTTAAATGGAAATTGAGATCATAGCAATTTGTATCGGAACCTCTCTTTGGAGATTTATTTTTTATGCGTCTTATTATAAATTCTAACAGATCGCACTCGAGAGCTCCATTTTGATGCTGGATAGCTACTTCAAATGTTGTGTACAGTTTTGAGTCTTTGATTCTACCTAGTTGGTCCATAAGTTCGTGCCATTGTCTCCACCTTATAAAATTTCTTAGTTGACAAATTTATCCATGTTGATTTCTTTCTTTATATTACAAGATTTTGATTTGAAATTCAAATCATAAATGTATTATTTTTGCATGTTACCAACTAGAATTTTTATGTTCTAAAAAATTTTCATAATTTTTTTTATCATCTATAAATTAAATATTATTCTTAAAATTTAAGATTTTATATTTTATCCCAAGCTTTTTAAAGAATTAAAAAATATTCTTCAATTAATTTTACAAACACATAAATAATGTTGGGATGTACAAAATTTTGATTTACCAAATATGTTGTTAGATTTTGGGATATAATAAAAAATATATTAAAATATTTTTGTTATTTTATATCAATTTGAAATTATTAGAACATAAAAAATTAATTTGAACTATACTCGTTTACGTAAACATGCACTAAATTAAAATTAACTCTTATATTGCTTGTTTTATATTCTGAAATTATTTATACACAAATTAATTATAAATTTTATACATAATATTTTATTTTAAAATAAAAACTTGTTAGTATTGATATTTCTTTTTATAAGATATATATACAAATACATTAAAATTTAAAGCCACAATAAAAATAATACGATATGGAATAGAATATTCAAAACACAAAAGTGTGTTTACTTAGACAAATATTTATAAAATGTTTTTTACAAAAATATTTATAAAAAATTGTTTAAAAATAAATATATGTTTAGACAATTATGCTATAAAAACGTAAGAAATTCTGATCTGGCTACAGTTACAATTTAATCTCTTCTTACGTTGTGTCATGTAACTAAAGTAGAGAAATTTCTTCTAATATCAGCTGAATTGTCCACACCAAAAGAGGGAAAACATACTATTGAAAATCATGGATTTGAACATAGACAAGAAGTTCATTAAATTTTCCAGGCTCATTTGTTCCTAGATCAATACTGCCTCGATTATTAAACATGTATNAAAAAAAAAAAAAAAAAAAAAAAAAAAAAAAAAAAAAAACACCCCGGAAATAGCTTGCAGAGGTACAAAAATTAGGTGAATCGACCATTTTCATCATCATTCTTTGGCCACGGCTGCCTGCTCCTTGTTTGAATAATCGTGCCTGTAAACACAGGCCAACAAAAATGATCCAAAACAACACGAAGCTAATCATATGAGATCACATGAAACCAACTTACAGTATCTTTCGTGAAAGCTGGTAAATGCCTGTACCCGCCATCACAACGTTTACACTAAACAGATTCCAGTTCTTCTGCAGTCCAGATTTGAAATCTCTCATACGTCAGAACAAACAACTAAAGAATGCTCGGACATAGAGCATGATACATAGTATAAATAAGCGCTCGATCTCCAAATAAACAATGAAAACGGGATTATACTGTAAAATATGACAGACAGAGCGATGCATGATGGATCAAAAACAAAGTGGCAGGCATGAATGAAAGAGAGAAGAGAGGAGGCATGTCATATCAAGATTGGAGGCATGTCATATCAAGATTGGACTTACCGGGGTAATAACAGTGCTATAACGTGACCAGATAAGTCCAGTTGCTGTAACAGCTGCACAAAAGTGGAAACAAGAGTTAGCAAACTTGGTTTCTTAAGAGCCTAAAATGAAAAATATTAGAAGAGGCAGAACAAAGAATCTTAACTAGTACAGAGAGTAATGAATGCAAGATATGATATGATTAATCATCACTCACCTATCTGCTGGGGATACGAAACCTTCTCCGGTGGTTTAGTAGAGTCAGCAAGATTGGCTATGCTAATGCCCCATTTGAAGGTTGGTGCCCAGAAATGAACTGCAACTTATTACAATTAATCAAGTAAAACCTAAACTAAATTGAATTTTGTAGATAATGAATAGCAAACAAAGTCAGTTTCGAAGATATGTGCAATAGCGAATCACATGACAAAACACGCAGGTGGATTTATTTAGAAATAGTTCATTCTAAAAATTTAGAAGACAAAGAAATGTGCAAAAAATAAAAAATCAATTTATATGGTAGTCACAACTTTTCCAAAGATGATAAGAGTTACACCATCTTTTTTTGTTTCTCCACTCCATTCATTGTAGAATCAATAAAAGTCTTCCGATCCACCAAAAACCTAAATAAAAAGAAACATTGTACTGATTCCATATCAAAAGGAAACGATCTCAATCCAGTTGTGGGGGAGGTTTAACAGAGAAAATGGAGTAGTACACATGACTCCACGCGAGCCAAAAGTAAAATTGAAATCCTGCTTTCCATGTGGCATATGGTAGAGAATTCCACTAAACTTGGTTAAGATTAAGAGACTTAACTACGTCTCAAAAACTAGCTCATTAGTCATTAGTAGGGACATTGTCCAAGTCCATATATACAACTTCCAATTATTTAATTAAGCCGATGTGGTACATCTAACACATAACCCTCGTACACAAAAATAATCCACTAGACCGTGAAGTTTACAAAATATTATCGGGTAGCTCATAGGGCAGTCCAACACATAAACATGCATATGAGTTCTGATATCATGTTAAGTTTATGACTTGCACCTGACTTCACCCCAAAAGCTATATCAAGAGGGAAGATTGTTTATGTCTATATATTATACTATCAAATACTTAATTCAACCGACGTGGGACATTTAACATACTTTAAAGCATAATTTAGTTCGGATAATGAGATGACGAAGGATGTGTAATAATAGATGATAAATTCATGTATATGTATAAGATAATGATATAAAACTCTCTGCTCTTCGTAGAACTTGAACCAAATGTGGATGAAACAAATATACTTAATCAATAAATGTATTATCTACACACCTAAAGGTGGCTATTCATTGATTGATCGAATACCAGCAAAAGGGATGATGTAAGGAAAGAATGAACCCGTTTACCATCTATGAAGAAGCAACTCCATCCCTTTAAAGTGAGTGGAGTTTATGTAGATAAGAAAAAACAGCAGTGATTTACCACATTTATACACTACATACAAGACCGAAAGTACGATAAATTAAAAAAAAAAAAAAAACTGGCACATCTGAAAAACACCCACATGGTTTGACATACTGCGTGAGCAATGATTCTGGTTGAGAGTTCGCTACCTTACACTTCCTCCCAAAACAGTATCGTCGTGCAAACAAATTACACTAAAATAAACAAGCCCAAATAAAAAAAAGATGGGAAAAAGGTTTCCGTCCAACCTCAATAAAACTGAGGATTGAAACAAGTCAACAGAGACAGTAAAGCCATTTACCAATAAAGAGACCAAAAGAAGAGATCGATTCTTTTTTTTTTTTTTAAAGGGTCGATTCTGTACAGCGATGAAAATATTTATGTTTCCAGTGATTTTACGATTGAAAGGACCCATCTGAGATATCAAACCTACAAGGACACCCATTTCATCAAACTGTTTAAAATTTGATATATATGAAATCTTGACATCTAGAGCATACTAAACAAATACGTGCAGCTATGGGAAAGAGATAGGAGAAGATAAAGAATCTGACTCGTTTTAGGGCCAGCGGGGTGATTCCATAGGGCTTGGAACTTGGAGGCCGCCATTAAATCTAGCTTCGGTCTTCTATGTATCGGTCCTTTTTGTTGAAGGAACGATGAAGAAAGAAAGCTGCTTTCCTGATCCACCAAATTTAAGTTTATTTTATAATTAAATATTTTATAAGAAAATATTTCAAATGAAAATAAACACAAAAAAGTTTGTAAAACGATCTTACAAACAATTTTCTCTAATTTCAATAATCCAAAAAAAATATTTCTTGTTATTGTATATATATATATAATCAATTCAAACTCAATGTTGCAGATTAATACTATGTTTATTTTTAAAATTTTACAAAGATACATACAAATCCACAGTACACAGATAAATATAAATATTAAATAATTTAACTTTTTAATAAGTAAATTTATTTACTAATATAAGTTCTTGAAAAAGATATCAAATTGAACATGTTATCTATGTTAATTAACATAGGTTCAAAGAAAGTAATAAACAATAATATATTATAATTAGGTACAAGATCTAGAGAATTTTATGAAAAAAATTACAAAAATCTCGCAAGAAAAAAAATATACAGAAATCCACTTTGTAAATCTGTTGAATTTTGTAAAAGTCAATAAAAATCTATTAAATCTACAAAAAGACATAAAAATTTTGGGTCAAATACATCTAACTCAAATACATCGATGTCGTCGAATTTTTGTAATTATAAATTCTATAAATATTTTCTTGATGTCTGAACAACATTTATTTAAAAAAAAACATCGTTTCTTTAAAATATCACAATTGGTTGCGTGTATGTGTCAATTCGTGATATTGTGTACAAAAGAACTTCTGCGTCGGTAAAAGGAATAAACCGGTTATATGTATATACATATATAAAGAAAAAAACCGGTTTTATATAATATAATTTTAATTTATATATTAATTCGAGTCAACCGAAACTCATAAAAAGATTTACGTTGTTTTAATTTTTAATCGGGCCATCGTTTTCAATTGGTCAATTTGAATGAATAATTTCATAATTGCACAAAATCGAAGTATCATATCTCAAATTTGAATTTTGAAGCCGTACGCTTGAATTTGAGACAAAACTTGAAAATAAGGAATTTACTAAAATAGTTGACTTTAAATAAGTAATTGTATACAAAATTCACTGTGATTTTTAGGTTGAGAATTTGTCAAAATTTGTGAAAGACATAAAGAAAATAATTTTGGACAAGCAAAATATTAAAATAAGATATTTTTTGTTAATAGATCAATAATTTTAGGACCCAATTGAATTCAAAGTTGGGCCTACGCACACAGCCAGCCCAACTTTGTTGTCAACATGTCCAAGAGAATTCCAAAAAGAAAATTAATTTCAACCGTAGGGTAGGGGTGCAATCGTAAATCTACATCAGGATTCTTTCAAAATAAGATTGCAATTAGATTCGAAGGACAAAACAAGTTATTAATGATAGAGAGAGATGTTCAGGTTAGCCACATAACCACGTTTAAATATCGTATTTAAATCTCTGTCTTATTTTTAAGAAAATTCAAAACAAACCATTCAGGCGATCTACTGTACAAATATTTTAATAATATAATAATAATGAATCTCACACACACATATATAGTTTTGATATGTTGCACACCTACCGTGCACACTTATGTGAGCACCGATGAGGTGTTACTCACATATTGGATGTGATGAAATATAGAAAAATTGTGCATCAAATAGATGAGTGACACCTCATCCGTGCTCACATAAGTGTGCACGGTAGGTGTGCAGTATATCAAAACTCTATATATATATTCCTTTAATTAAATACTTGACATATTAAAGTATCCATTTAAAAAGGTTTTATTGATTAATATAATAAGTATGACATTTAATTAAGAGTAAATTTATTGTGAGATGATCTAACGAATCTATATTCATGAAACCGATTGATCTGATTTAATATTTATATAAAAATAATAATATTTTTGATATAAAAATTAGTATTTAGTGTGATAATTCGTTTAATAATAAATCCCAACCCCAAACTTGTATAATGCTCAAAGAATCTGTTCCAACATTGAAATATGACTGAAAGAAGATTAGAATAGATTGAGCATTATTACAGACTACCGAAATTAGGTCTTTTTTTAAGAATCCTAACATTAAAACAATCTGTTCCCCAAACACACAGACAAAGGGCATAGACGTCATTTGATCACCAGTCCCTTTCTTGTCATTTCACCCGCACCTCCATCACCTTCTCTCTCTCAAATACACTTCACTCCCACTAAAAGCTTCTCCCTTGTTCCTGCCACCCAGCAAACCCCCCAATTCATTCTCGCTGTATAAGCTTCAAATGGGTACTCGAACCGGCTCGCACCAGTTAAGCAATGGCTTGTTTGTTTCGGGTCGACCGGAGCAGCAGTCCAAGGAACGGCAGCCGACTATGGCTTCACGCGCCGTCCCATACACCGGTGGTGACGTGAAGAAATCCGGCGAGCTTGGGAAAATGTATGGCGTCGGAGATCACCCGCACACTCCGACGGGTCAGCCGAAGCTTCCGTCCCGTCCTCCGTCATCTTCTCAGCATAACAGTGGATCTGCCAGATCCGGGCCGAATTCCGGCCCCGTGCCGCCGAAGCTGTCCAACTCCGGGCCGATGAATAAGAAGTCATCTTCCTCCTCATTCTCGGGTCCTCTGACGCCTATTCAGCCCACGGGCCTCATCACATCGGGCCCTTTGGGCTCTTCCAACTCCAATCGCCGCTCAGGCCAGCTCGACGCGCCTTCAGCACCGAGCTCGTTCAATAAAAACATGTACGGTTCCGCTGTTACGAGCTTGGGGGAGGAGGTGAGGCTAGGGTACAGGTTTTCGAGGGTTGTAATGTGGGTATCCTTGGTGGTGGTTGTTATGGGGCTGGTGGTTGGAGCTTTTCTCCTGGCGTCGGTGAAGAAGGCGGTGGTTTTGGTGGCTGTGGTTGCCGCTTTAGTGGCTGCCTTGATTATTATAATTTGGAATTTCGCGTATAAAAAATATGGGGTTTTACAGTTTTTAAGGAAGTATCCTGATGCTGAGCTAAGAGGTGCCATCGATGGACAGTACGTTAAGGTCACTGGGGTAATTTTTTACACCAAAGTTTTACAGTTTTTGTGATATTTTCATGATTTTTTATGGTATAAATTGTTTCTTATTATCTTTAAGCAGCATCTGAGATTAATTGATATTTTTTTAGGTGTTTAAGTTTGTGCTTAGTCTGAATCTAAATGCGGAAGGAAATTTATTTGTGGACCATTTTGAAATTTCTTGAAATCAGTTATCTTTACATCATTTGTTAAACATCCTGGATGTTGTGTAATATTCAATTAGCGAGTAAACTGGTCCATCCATATTAAATTGAATCATAATTCTATCTTGAAGTCATCCACTTCGATAAGTAAAAAACGTCCACTTTTCGGCCATACAAACAATGTATTGTTCAGTTGAAAACTCGAAATGATACAAGGACATGTTTTCTTTTGTAGTGAACGGGAGGAGAGTTATTACCTTTATAATGCTTATTTCAAGATGATTCTATATAATATGAGAGGAAGGGACAGCTGCTAATTTCTTTGAATTTGTGAAAATCTGGTCCAATCTTGTACTTGCTGCTAAGGTTGTTGAAATCTTTATGCATTTTCGATTATGACTCTAGACCTGCGAATCAGAATTAATTTGTTTTGGGTCTAGTGGCCAATTGCATTAATAAATAAAATAGTAATATGCAAAAGCAATAGTCAATCTTTTGTCGCATGATGACGATGAACAAATGGATTGGTTAATACATATAAACCTTTTGGTCGTTAGTTGTCTTCAACGTTATTTGAACACTTACTCCACGTGGCGAAATATTTGGGTACCGAATATACTCATTAAGATTGTCTAGTTCATGTCACTTACTTTCTTCCTGAATACCTTCACCATTCATTAGCATGTGATACCTCATTTTTCCTAAAGATGTTTGTTTGAGATGCATTGCTTTAAATTCCAGGAGTTAAGTATGTGAAATTTTAAAAGATTGAAGTCTTTTCAATATTTGTAAAAGAAAGTCGATGCACAACAGAGATATGGCGGATAAGATTCTTGTATATTTTGAATTTTTAATTTCCAAATTAATAAGTACATCTATCTTTAAACTTTAGAGGAATGGAAACATATCAGCCCGAATACTGACTTATCCAACGTAGGTGGCATCGGTTTTTGTCTTCTGTGATTTAATGACCTATTAATAATACTGTGTACACATTGTTGTGTGTGTCTAAGTTATTTATATGACCTCAAAAATTGAAACACAAGATTTTAGTTAATTAATGATATAGCACGAAGAAGGAACAAAAGAGCCACACTAAAGAGACCAGGAGTGATTACACCAATGGGCTTTCTTTTAATATAATTACTAAATATACCCATGCCATCTGACACTCCGAGCAGACAATTATGCGGTTGTTAATAAACTGGTAAATTTAAAGTTGAAAAGTGCAGAGATTTGTCCAATTTGGATCTTCTTGTGATCCAGTACCCACGTTACCACCGTTACCATATTTTTCCCATCCGGCCTTTCTCTTTTCTGATTCGTTGGCATTTATTTTATTTTGAATCCTGTTACACGATTTCGAGTTCATTTTGCGGGTATCAATTAACATCAGGATCCTTGGTAACCAAGATTCAACCTTTTCTTTTCTTTTGTCCGTTTTCTTTACTACTTCGTTTGCTGGCAATTATTTCTATTTTGAAGTGGGTCACATACATTGGAGTTCATGTTTTTGGACATCACTTGGATTATGATACACAGATACAGTAGTAACCATGATTCAAAACTAATAAAATTCACAAAGGTTTGAAACAAATCAGCAAGAGAACATTCCTTGTGAGAAAAAACTTACTTATAAGCAGTGTTCTAAAAAGCGGTAGGCGTTAAGCGGGCGGCCACCCACCACCTGGCGTCTAGGCGCTTAGGCGGCCACATGGTCGGTTACTAGGCTGTTTTTCTTTTTTACATAAATATTTAATTCTTTTTGTTCATTTTCATATTTCTCCAATAATTCAAATGTATCAGATTCAAAATCAAATTCAGTGACATATTATTCCTCTTTATCCATTACAAATTGATTGAAAATATGCATAACAATCTTTTTTTAAAAAAAAAAATCTAATTATTAAATTAGGCAGCCTCATAAGCGGCGACTAGACAGCTTAGGCGGTCAATTTTTTTAACAGCGCTCCAGTTACATCGTCTTTCTAAGAATGGGGGCGAGGCGTTGTCTTTTAAAACACTGCATATAAGCAATTCTTCATATGGAAAACAATTACTATTCTTTGGGATATCACCTGTTTCAATTTGTGTTTTGGCTTCTTCCGGTCGTTGTATGTTGTATACTTGTAGAAAAAGGTATTTTTTAATTTGTTGCCTATAATCTTTTGCATTATGTGCTACTCAACCCAACTCATTGATTTTCCATGATTATATGCACAGGTTGTAACTTGTGGTAGTGTACCTCTTGAAACTTCATTCCAGAAGATACCAAGATGTGTGTATGCTTCCTCGGAATTATATGAATACAGAGGCTGTGTTGGAAAACCGGGGAGTCCTAAACAACGTTTCTTCTCTTGGAGATGCAGTTATTCAGAGGTCAGATGTCAAGTTATATTAAAAATTTAGAAGTAATACAGAGTGAAACTATGCATGATTGCATTTTCAATGACATGTTGACATTTTCACTTTTATTGGATATGTTTAGAGTATACTTGTATATGGAGCTTTCTGTAACAAAAATAAATACTTGTATGTGGAATTTGAATGTGTGAGCTTTTGTATTATTGAGTACGACAATCTTTCAGCTTTGTGATTCATCGCGTTTTTGTGCCAATCACAGAAATATGTCGCAGATTTTTATATATCAGACTTCCAATCAGGGTTAAGAGCTCTAGTAAAAGCAGGTTACGGTGCTAAGGTTGCGCCTTTTGTCAAACCAGCCACAGTCGTCGAAGTAACCAAAGATAACAAAGATTTGTCTCCAAACTTTCTGCACTGGCTTTCTGACAGAGGTTTGTCAAGTGATGACCATGTACTGCGCCTTAAAGAAGGGTAATAAATTTTGTGTGCATATTAGTATTTATATGTATGCTGGAGCAGCACATTACATATGATTTCTATTTCTGCTTCTATAACATACTCTCTATGCAATTTCCAGTTACCCTATGATATTAGACATTTTACGCTCCGAAATATACTAATAAAATATTCTTCTTCTATGTATGGGCTGGAAACTGAGAGTCTGAGACCTAACTTGAATCAGCATATTCTTACTCGGAGATGATACTATATTTTGTTACTACTGAATACTGTAGTTTCGTCCGAGTATTGTTAGAAATTACTTTTTCTCACATGTTCAAAACCATGAAAAGCGATTGATCTAATAATGATTTTAAATAGTAACGCGTGCACTCACATTTTAAATGGAAATCGGGGAATATATGTCCAGTTTATTATAGAAGTGTGCATGTACAAGTCCATGTTTCCTGCATTTGAGTAACAAAGGCCCAAAAGGTACAACCCTGGTCTAACTTGATTAATTATTTAAGGCGATGCTTAGGTAGCTTCAAAACTTGTGATCTCCTATTCTGACACGATGTTAAAAAACTTTTTTCTCTGAGATTCAAGATCATGAGAGATTACCAATCAGTACTTTTAGATATGTTAAACAAGTATCAAAAAGCGCGTCTTAGAATCTTGAGTTAATAACCTTGTCAAACTTGTGTCTAACATTGTCGTTTTAATTTTCTTTGCAGCTGTATCAAAGAAGGAAGTACTGTAAGTGTAATGGGGGTTGTTAGACGCCACGACAACGTGCTCATGATCGTTCCACCTGCCGAGCCTATCTCAACAGGCTGCCGCTGGCTCTGTTTCCTTCTCCCAACCTACATCGAAGGCCTTATATTAACATGCGAAGAAAGACAAAATGGCGATGCGATCCCTGTATAGAAGCACCACTTCTTTACTCANATATATACGTACATTGTATCGTAGAGGTGTACGAGTTCTTTCCTGAGCAGATAGGTAACTATGTATTTTGCCAGTTTGGTTTCTGTAATTTATCTTTGTTTTTGTCAGTCATTGTACAGAAGTAGTCAAGGCTGTCCTGGCCTTGTCCCTAATTATTTGCATGGTGTTATCTTTTAAATGAATCATAAATAAAGTGAAAATTATATCCACAAACTGGTGCATTACTAATATTTCTGGGAAAAGTAGAGGAAAATCTATTCGGTGGTCGATCTATGTTGTACAAACGGCTGGGTTCTGTGGAACAACGTATTTTCGGTGATGTGCTGTCATTCGGGTGTGAACGAATTGAATTGAGTTGAAATTTAATAAAATTTAATATTCGGGTGTGAACGAATTGAATTGAGTCGAAAATTAATAAAATTTAATATTCGAATTCGATTTAAAGTAAATATATCTGAGTTTAATTTGAAATCCGAAAATTTAAAATTTTATGGCTTGAGTTCGATTCAAAATGTTGAAACGTATTCTTGAGCCATTCCTATTCTTGAGTCATTCAAATTACTGCTTGAACGTTCGAAATGTTCAAAAAAGTCGAAATGTATATATATTTAATATATAATAACATTATATCAATAAAATATTAACATTCGCGAACAGAAAAATACGTGTGTCTCGAATTCAGCATAAAAGAAAATTGAACGTGTTCGATNAAAAAAAAAAAAAAAAAAAAAAAAAAAAAAAAAAAAAAATCATCGTGTTCGTTTACAGCCCTAGTGCCACCAACATTTCAAAAACTTCTTACTTGATCTCTTATTTGCAACAAATTGAGCTTTAGCTAGATTAATGGTAGATTTTGAGCTCGATTAGGTCCATATCCGAGTCAGTGAATCTTGTAAGCACCAATCCAGCTAAAGTTTGACGTCAAATAGACTTGTTGCCACAAAGTATTTGTCTAAAGATTGAGGATACTTAAAGATCATTCGAATGACATTAAAAATGAAGAATACAATAATTTGAGCTCATGTAATAGCTATACAATAAACGTAAAATGTACTCGCGCATGATTTCATTGAAGTATTTGCTTGCAACACTAATCTTAGGATAAACAAATTTTAATCACATGCAAGTGGTTTATTCAATGATTATGGTGGACTCACCAAGAACCAAATGAGTATTTCTTCTTCAAAATTAAACAAGCCGCAACATTTCTGCACATTCCAAAACTGGTGTAGAATTGTCTCCTATGATTATGTATAGAGACTCAATTTGAAAGATATCTTGAAACAAAAGCCCAGATTTTTCAAGACATAAAACAATCATCATCTCTCTATATAACACTAATCACCCCTAAAATGTGAAAACTATACATATTTGATGCTTACAACACAAAACATTCTCTTATGTATATTTCACTTAAAAATAGGCCAACATGGGCAAATAAACGTATTCCCTACGGTGTTGATAGCATCAGATACGCCAATTATACAACACACTCAAGAAATCCCGATCGTCTTGTTCAATATCCACAATGTAAGAGAAAGCTGGATCGCAAATATCGTGTGTAACAACGTCCTGTCTAGCATAAAGCCGCACACGGTAATTCCAGCTGTGTTGTGCTCGAAATATGTCACTGAAACACAAATAGCCCGTTAGACATTCGTTCTCATTGAATGCTGACTTCAACAAGTTTAGCAGTTACTTACCTAGTGCTTGCCTTTTCTGGTAAGATACCGTGTGTGCAAAAATCGGCACCAAGTTTGTGTTGTCCAACACGCTATCTCCATCTCCGACTTCATTATCGGAATCCGGCCAGTTGGCAGTAGTAATTGGATAGTGTGTCACTTCAGCTGAAACAATCTGAGTCGTTGGGATGTCATCAGTTAGAGCATCTAACGGGTCGATTGTGGCACAGGCATGCCATTTAGCCGCCAGAGATGTAACCGCCTGTGCTCTATGTGTTATCTTTGCTGCACTTCTCAAGCAGATCAGAAGCCCAGTTACCAGAGTTACGGAACACAACTGTATGACAGAAACAGAACAAGTCAAGAACTTTATTACATTTTTCTTGAATGTCACGTGAAATAGATTAAACAGGTGGCGATGAGGGATTACCGTGAGTTCTCCAGCTGTTGGGATGTTGACTCTGGAGCTCGGTTCAGTTGTAACGAGCAAGGAAACAAACTGGCTTATTGTTACTAAGATTAATGTCGACAAAATGAAGACTCTAAACCGATGACTTATGATCCGAAGATTTCTTCTGATCCTAAGATGTTCGATCAAGATTGAAGCAACATCAGATTCGTGTTCAAAGACTTTAGCAAAGTCCTCTAACCTTAGTATTTGAAGGTAACACGTAAGGCGGAAGAGAACACAGACGAGGAAACATATCAAGGTACGATAGAGCCACGAGCACAGCAGTAGCATGCATCCGATGATTTTGAACGGAATCGTGTTGTATGGGTAGGGGACTTTGTTTCCTCCGGAGGCGAACCACCATATCTGGTACATGCAGTTGGCAAGGAAACAGGGGAGAACAAACGCTGAAAGCAGCTTCATTGATCTCTGCGTCAACAAGTAGACTTAGAATTGGAGAACGATCTAGCATGAATCATGTTTTTATTCAAGACTAGACTATACAATGAAAAGGCAGAAACGTACTCGAAGCTGCAGCGCATATCCCTGTCGAACCTTCTCGCTTTCATCACACAGTTTATCGAGAAACAGAAACCTCCGAAGCCCATATTTACGCCCGAAAGAAGTTAGACAGATGAAAGAAAGTGCAGCAAATAGCGAAAGTGAAGACTGAACGATTACATTATAAGGCCTCTGGTGAATCACATCACAGTTCGGACAAAAAAATATAAAGTGGGAGACAATTGGAACAGCAATATTTAGTATAAAAAACATGGACCAAGAAAGCCCAGTTCTCCACATACTAGAATAATCAAGAAAAACCCATTTCAGGATAGAGCTCAGGTAACTCGTTAACTCCAAGTTGTATTCGTGGAATGAATGACTTGGTGAAATCGACTTGTTCCCTTCAAATAAAGCCTCTTTGGCCGATTCTTCCATTTGGGTACGTACTGTTGTTTTTTTATAAAAAAAAAAAAATTGTTCTGCAAAAGCTGGTTTAGGATTATATTGGAAATATTATGGGGGCAGATTGTGACTGATGAACCATTACTTAAGCTTTGTGAAATTTTGAGTATTTTAATCGTGAAGGGTTGACGGTGATCACTTGTGGGCTTGTGAGTGGGAGCAAAATAGTTTGTTCGCAGGTGGCAAATCATTTTTTGATAAAGATCCTACATTAACCTTTTATATTGTTCAAATACATCTAAAATAAATATCAACTTACAATTCATTAAAAAAATCAGACCTTTAAGAAAAGAAAAGTAGTGAGCTCTTTCTCCTGAAGTTATGGAGATGGAAAAAGGCCAAAAAGCTCACGGATTGCATGGAGACAGATAGCCACCGTCAACGGGTAACCTGCTCAATGCAATCTCCTTCACGAGATATGAAAATATGGTGTGTGCGTGTGTGGGATGGCAACGTGACGGGACGAGGGCGGGTTTCTCACCCCATTTCCGTCCTCATCTTCTCTTCAAAAATAATAGAAGGGCAAGACGGGTTCGAAGAATCTTCAAACCTGAATCTATTATTATTAATATTATTATTATCGAGACGAGTTTGAAGATATTGATAGTCGATTGCACTCGCTCTGTTTCGGGATTTTCCTGTGGAGGGATCTCTGGGGGAAAATTGCCATGTGTGCTTGAGATTTAACAAGTTCTCCACTCATTCTTAAAGAAAAATCAAATTGTTATTTAGTTCTGGATAAACAGAAATAGACCCTTGTGTGTGTCCCATCACCCATGAAAATCTTAGGTCCCCCCTCAGAATTTTCTTTTAACTTATGTTGTTTCGACGTTATCGAAGGAGTGTAGTGTAGTCCCACTAATACTTCGAAAACCCTCTCCCTATAATTGAGTGCCATTTAAAAGCTAAGCCCATAATGGATAGACCCAGTTGGCCCACATTCGATAGAGATATATATCATCATCCTCACCGTCACAACGCAACGGCAGTCACCCAAGCATGGTATGCTAAGGTGATCTAATCCAAATTATATTATAATTGGTGGATTGATTTTTAAGGACAAGTGATAAAATAAATCCCTGAAGCTGCTAACTTGTCCCCTTCGACTACGAGGGGTTTCACTGCACTTTACTGTCTTACCAGATGAGAAGACATCTGGTACGTACTTCACAAACTCTTTATGAAATATTCTTTTGACGTTCCACAAGATATTTATTTACAAATGAACACTATACAGATATACGAGGTTTAAATTTTTCTTTCCAAGTAAATATCAGGAAGATAAAACTGGCTCAACCATTTATTTATATTATCTTGCATGTGTTGAAAAATAATCGTCCATGTAATCATGATATAAGAAATTAGGATACAAAATAAAAAAGTTATCTTAAATATATGAAAAGATGTGAGTTTGGAAAGATATATTTTTATCTCTTGAAAGATATGATGCAAGATCTTGAAAGATTATGTCTATGTTGGATATGATGAAATGCTCTATATATTGGATTTCACGTTCATTTTGAAAATTATAGAGCATGGCCATATGTGGTTGTCGGAGACCGATGAGATTTTACTATCAAATCTTTCATAGTTGATTTGCTGGTTGTTATTTTAGTTGATTTGTTGATTATTGTTTTTATGCACTGCATTAATTTATACATCATTCGAGAGAAGAAGATGAGTTCTCGAAAGAGAGCGACATATCTTGCATATAACATATCTTGCATATAACATGTATTAAGTTGTGAAAGCATCAGTTCGTCGCACGACTTGGAATTAAGAAGAAAACTCCTACTGCTCATCGTGTTTTACGACATCTGTTACAACAAGGTTATGTTAATATCGTTGTATTCATGCTGATTTCGAGATTTTTAATTGCTGGTGGTATACACGCATTCAAAGCCTCGTGTTTCATTCATAGATAGAGAAATGTGACGAATTTTGAAAGAGAACAACAAACAGTTTCGAATGGAGTTTGAGTCGACGGATCTTGAAGATGAGCGATACTAGATTCTATTAAACATATTTATCATAAATGAGTCACAAGAAAGAGAGGGGTTTTTAAACTCTTAAAGTCTTTGCATTAGTGCAACTTTTAAATTTTAATAGATTTACTTGATATTTGTGTGTGATCTTGTAGATGTAGGTGTTTTAGATCAAGCTACGTTAAAATTGCATGTGTCTTTTATTTTTTTTCAGTTTTAATTTTTTTTATTAATTTGACTAATTATGAAAATCAAACAAAATGCGAAAAAATCGGATCAACAATATCTACATATTTCAATCACATCAAATAAACCAAGTATAAATATAATAATATATATTGGTAATTATTATATTAAAAAAAATCCATTTTAATTTCATAAATTTTTTATTTTTTATTTTATGATACGTAGCAGCCACTTATGGTGCATGGTAGTGTGGTTACCAACTAGCCACGATTGCTCCAACTCAGCTGATTTCATTAATTAATTAGCGTCATATCTTTTTAATCAATCATCACATTCAATAACAGAATATCTTTTAATAGGTGATTACACAAATGTATACGATAATATATATATACACCATATCAAAACTATATATTTTATATAATTTACACTACATTGAATAACGAATAATCAGAATATCGATGGATTTAAGTACATATATAATTTAATCGCCGAAGTTTATATTATGCACAATTAATGATGTTATTATAATATCATGTGTTTAAACAATTGATATATGGTTAATTATAAATTACATTTTAAAACATCTGTTGCTGATATAGATGAAATTAATGGAATAAAATGCATCTTCCAAGTCTTCGTCTCCGACACCTTAAACATTAATGAGTGGTGACGAGGAATGGAGCAAATTGCATGTAAGGAATTAAAATAAGATATAATTAGAGGTGTGGAATTTGACTCGTGCCATGTCTGAACTTGGTTATCTTCTACCCACATTAAAATAATTATTCACGACACGTCATTGTGACAAAAAAGTTTTTTTTTTTCCAAAATCTTTTTGTGAGATTGATTTTTTTATTTAACCTAACTCGTAAAAAATATTAATTTTTATCTCAAATTATTATTTTTTCATGATAAATATAGATCGGATTGACCCATTTTATGAATATAATTCGTTGTTATCCTCATAAGAGTCTGGGTCATGGATGACCTGATATGTTAAATGGATAGTCCAAATTAGGATCAATTTGCAGGATAAATTCTTCAGGAGCAGGGCAGGCGAGTGCCCAGGACATTTTCTTCCCGGGTTACCTTATGACCGGGTTCTCATACAAAAGTCCTCAGGAAGCTTTTCACCCAGGCTACCTCGAAAACAGCACTTCACTCGAGTGCACCAGCATGGGCTACTTTATGCTTGACAATCATAACTGTCAGAACTACAGGGATTGGCGTGTCAGAGAAATTATCAGAAGTATGGTATTAGCAACCATCTTACCCTACTTAGTAAGTGTGCATTGAAAACAAGATAATCATGAGATTTCCTCATATAAACAGCAGGTATGTATTCCATTTGAAGGATTCGGATTCGGATCTTTCTTATTCACATATATTACCATTTTCCCTTCATCTTCAACCTGCTGACTTAAGTATAGGAGTTGCCACGTCGGACACTCTTCTGACGCTCATTCACGAGTTCATTTCCTTGTTTGCAGGATACGGTTTCAGCCATCTTATACAGAGATATACCTTCACCACAAGACATATCTCCTTACTCATTTTTTCCTAAACAAAACTCTTATCAGATTTGGTGGATTGTCCCAACTCAACTCACCCAATGCACGCGGATCGCATCATGTATATAGTGGATTCCATATACTGAAATTTGGTTGCAGTAATTAATCTCAAATTTAAATACAACAATCAACTTTATTGAAAATATGCTCATCTCGGAATTCACACATAAATCTAAACCTTAACTTTAGATTTTTGACTATATATATGAAGTTTGTTATGTTGTGAGGGTCAAGAAAAGAGCATTAATTATATGGACCACCTTTGATGTATTAAATAATATTTAATTATTTTACCCTTCATAGCTGATTGCCTAGAGTTTTATTATGTGATCTAATTTGTTCTATGAAAACTTGCAGCGAATGATTTTTTTTTAAAACAATGACAAATGTTAGTATTTGGATATCTGAATTTCAAATATATTTAATTTGGTGTATTTTTTGAAGAAATATGTTGATTTTTTTAAATAATCAACTTCTGTGAATTTGATAGATTTCTACTAATTTTTATAGAATTTCACATATTTATAAAAATTTTAATAGTCTTTTAGATTTATTATTATTTTTATTGATTTTTGTTAGTTTTTCATAGAATCCTATGTATTTTGTAATTTATGATTGTAATTTTTTAAATTTTATTTGAACTAACTTTTGAGCGTGAATAATTTTTAATTATTTAAAATAATTATATTTATCAATATAAATATTTTTTACTTATTGATTTAATGTATGAAATACGATAAATAATCCAGTACTATATTTATTACAATTAAACTTCAATTATTCAAATCAATTAAACGTGCTTATTTAATTTTTTTAATGTAACAATAATTTTTAATATTAATAAATAATCAAAATTAAAATAATCTCATTCATTTTAAGTAAATTTTTTTTGAAAAAAATCAATTTTTTTTTAATTATATTTCTAACAAAATAAAAATAAAAAATACAATTATTTGTACATGAAAATAAAGGATAAATATGTAAAAATATTTGTAATTAGTGTAACTTTATAAAATTTTATGATATTTAAATTATTAAAGTTATCCTTATTATGCATGTTCATAAATTTTTAAAAATATGTTAATGTGTCAATAAATCACACTGTATATATTTAAGTGATTAATTTTTTACTATCATATGTATAATTTTGAGTTATAATCAAAATTAAGATGGAGATTGCCAGATCCTTTAGTTTTGGTGATATCAAATAATAAATTTTTGTATTATATTTAGCTGGCTTTTGATATGTATTACATATATTCGACCGCTTGAGAAGAACCATTCAACTAATCATGTAGTACTAAGCTATTCAATTGTTTCACCATTAGCAGAGTAATTGATCTACTCGACCGTTTCTGCGCATCAGTCTGTGGCACATAGACTACTCGACTGTTCTTTCTATCCAATAAAATTAATCAACAGTCGAGTAAAGTTATCTTCAGATACAAGCCACACATTTCACAAGGATCTCACCTATTTTATCAGAAAATTGATAGACTGATCATGCACGACAAAACAAGAATTCAGTTGTTCAGACGGTTTTCCTTAAAAGTCTACGCGCATGGTTATTATTATTATTTTTTTGTCAGTGGCCGTTTCCTATCAGATTTGGTAAAGGTAAAATTGCTCATTTAGTAAATTATACGATATATATATATATGAAAAAGACGACGACGTTAATACTATTGCATTAATGCTTATTTATTGAATTATAGTCGAACGTTGAATGAATATGCAAAAGTACTATATATAGATAATGTATTGTATATGGAGAATATCGAGATGAAGAACAATACGATAGACTTTTACAATTGAATCGTTCTCTGGAAAGTTTTTGAATACTCTTAATTCTCACAAGATATACACTGCTCAACAGCTCACTCAACAAATAACATTTATCATATCTTCGAGAATCATCAAGGGCTTTTGTCAACTTACTCGACCATTTCTTCTCAATATTGTCGGAGGAGTTGTTTGACAGATTGAATCGAATGATTAATTAATTTACTTCATTTGTATTGTATTAGTTATTAGAATGTGAGTGTTGACCATTTGTGAGAATACAAAAAGTTTCAACTTAGATATTGGATAAGATCTAAGATTGAAGTGAGTTATTACAAAGTGTTGTAAAACCAAAGTATTCTAGTAAAATTTTTTCTAAGTGGAAGAAAGGGTGACGTATAAATTTGAGTCTCCGAAGTAACATTTCTTTATCACAATTATCTATCTCATTAATATTCTATATTTGAGTATTAATCTTCATAAGAACCATTACACCGTTTTCTGCACAAATTCGTGGTACGGTCGTTTGTTAAAATGTTGAGAAAATCAGGTCTTTTATAACTAACACTATCAAGCCCAGCTGCGTCAGGAAAAATAATAAAAATAAAAGAAGCATCTGAGACAGATTTTAAAGAAAATAATAAAAAAGTTCGTTTACTCTATATCTAAACTCTAACTCAATCCTAATATAGATTAACAAAAATTAAAGAAAATATTTAAAAATTAAATGTTGTATAATAATTAATAAAAAACTAAATTTTACTCAGTAAATAAATATTATTATTTTCATTTATGAGTCAATAAAATATTATAGTTTTTGTTATGTAGTGTAATAAATTTTTATTAATTTTTTAAATAAATATAATTTTAAATTTCACGATGTTTTGTGACCAGCAAAATAAAATAAACGATGTTAATAATTATTATTTTAAATTATTGTTATAAATACAAAAAAGTGTTTTTAAAAAGTCAAAAGAAAAACATATGGAGGAGGAAAAAATGAGTTAATTAGTGTTTTTATTAATATTATTTCCAATAAAATTGAAAGTGAGTATGAGAGTTTGAGAAATTTTCCAACTAAATGTTTATCTAAATCTTTAGATTGAATTAAATACATTTTTGATATTTTATAGTTTTACCTTAAACTTTGATTCTTATATTTAATAAAATTTTATGGACTCATTAAAAGTCTATTGACATTTTGAATAACTCAAAATTTTTGTAGAATTTTAAAAAGTCAAGTTTGAATACCACATGATTTTTTTAAATTCAACAAAAGTTTACATTGAATGACATTAAATTTTTATATATTATATAAAAGAATATTAGTAAACCTCCACGAAAGTCATTAAAAGTCTATAACCAATATAAATCTATCAAATGTATTTTTTATTTTTTAGAAAAATAAAATCATAAACTTCAAATTCATCATTTAAATGCTTATATAGTATTTGAGCATGCTTTTTATAACACGATCTCATAAATATTTATTCATGACACGAGTCAACACCGTCTATATTTACAATAAAAGTAATACTTTTTTTTATGGATAACACAAATAAATAATGTATGAATTTAATATTTAATTTTTATTTAAAAAAATAAAAACAATCGAAATTTATGAATTTCAAATTCATTTTCCAAAGTACATCCAAAATGATTTTTTACATACATTTTTTGACGTTAAATTTATTTTATATCAGTGCAGATTGTAAAGGTCATGTTTCAAACATTATTTCGTTGGATTATATTATTTGTAACGAGAGGTTATTTTCAATGTAATGGAGTGAGTCGAGCTTGAGATATTTTAATTAAAATTTATTTTTTTAGCATTACTTAAAATTTATTTTGTAAATGAGAATATTTGCTATCTATAAAAAAACAAAAACAGGGAATAATATTGTTTTGTTTTTTGTTTTTTTAAATATATCTATACTATCTATACAATTATATTAAGTGTGAGGACATGATAATAACTACCTAGAGAGGACACCAAATTTTTCTTCTAATTTTACTCTTATATGATATTAATATTACANATATACATACACACACACACACACACACACAAAAAAGCTGATAATATTAATATTATTGACTTAGAAGTCAGTTGCAACTGTGTATACGAATGCAAAGCGCCCGCGTAACGTGGTCTGTTTATGCCCATAGAATTCTCAAATCTTCCCTTTTCTCTCCACATTACACACACTCATCGTTCCTTTCTTTCCTTCTTCTCCACCCCGACGTGAAAACACCTATTTATGCCCACTGGATTCTGCTCTTCACCGTTAACTCCTGCAGAAAACGGTGGCGAAATCAAGTAAATGGGAGGCGGAAGTACTTCAGTCGGTGCGCTGGTGCCAACGGTTAAGTCCGAGCCGGTAAATTCCTCCGCCGATGCGCCGCCGGCTCAGTCTACACCGGAGCTACCTCCCTCGGAGGAACGGGCGGTTGAAGAGTTCGATAAAGATGTTTTGTGCCCGATATGTATGCAGATTATTAAGGATGCTTTTTTGACGGCGTGCGGACATAGTTTCTGCTACACGTGTATTGTGACTCATCTACAGAATAAGAGTGATTGCCCTTGCTGCTCTCATTTTCTCACCGCCAACAAACTCTACCCGAATTTCCTCCTTAGCAAGGTTTTTTTCCCTTATAATTTGACAGTGTATTATGATCCTGTTTTTACTTTTGATAGTAATTTGGGGTTTTAGAAAGCTCTATTTAAGTAAGTGATGTTATGTGATTTGCAATTTAGAGAGTTGGTAGGTATTTGTATCTTTTGTTTTGCGAGTCGCAAAATGTACAATTGGAAGGAGCGTGTCGATCATGTTTTTTTGTTCGTGCATCTTGAATCGGAACATTCTTATTTGATTTCTTTTATCCCCATGTAATTAGTGTTGGGACAACGATTATTATATTCTTTTGAAATAGACAAAGATTATGTTCTTACGTTATATCCGAGGAAACAGAAGCGAAAGAATAGATACTGAATCGGTAATGGTGTGGAAAATTAATTATGTCACCTGGAGCTGTCTTCTCTTCTGACATATTTGTTGAAATCTAATAGTGGAGTTTAATGTTCGAAAGATGCTTGTTTTGCCTGGGTGTGTCTGATCTTGAATTGTGCTCATGGTGCGCTTTTTGCTGTGTCTCCTTTTTTTTACAGTTGTTGATGAAAACTTCTGCTCGTCAAATAGCCAAGACCGGCAGTCCTTTGGAACAACTTCGTCGGGCCTTAGAGCAGGTCAGTTATATGTCACTTTGAAACAATTACTTGACAGAACTCTAGCTGATTCACGAATTTATTAAAAGTGGAGGTGGGAATGTTTTTTCGAATTTGAGGGATAATGATATGCATGGACAAAAATTTGACGCTCTAGAATCATAGACGCTATATTTACCATCTTATGGTAGGCATCACAGAGACACAGACCATGTGCATAAAAATTGTTGTCGGATGTGTATGTGAGTTATTATTTATCCGTCTCCATAACTGAGAAATTGGCCCCCACTACTTGGCTATTCCATCTCTAATATAGAACCGTCACGATAAATGATGGTCAAAAAATAGATTTGCATTTTTTGAAGATGGAAGTTAGCAGAAGATACTGAATAACTGTAAGGTGATTTGGAGTATCATCATCTTTTTCATTTTTGTCAACATTATCTAATGTTTATTTTCTTGTTTCATTTTTGAAAAATAATCTCAATGATGTTTAATACCTGTCATTCATTCATAGATGCTTCTGTATGGTTGTTACTTCATTATGGTTTATTCACAGGGATGTGAAGCATCAGTTAAAGAGCTGGAGAGCCTTTTGTTACTTCTCGCAGAGAAGAAAAGTAAAATGGAGCAAGAAGAAGCTGAGACAAATCTGCAAATTCTGCTCGACTTTCTGCAGTATTTGAAAAAGAAAAAACTGGATGAGCTCAATGAGGTTCTTGAGCTTGATTCTTTTTGTTATGAATTATTCACATTTACATGTTGATGATAGTTCTGTGTGGAACTCAATATTGAAAAGTATGTATCAATTCAATCTCCTTAGAGCTTCTCTAAATATACCATCTCATATCTTGATGTAATTTGACTCACATAGATATTTTTTTTAAGTGCAAGCTCAAACTCAAGATTGATTCTTAGATTTTACGTGATTTTTATTTTGAGCTTCTTGATGAGTAAAATTTGTGCTTGTGCATTCATAACATCAGGAACTTATTGTTTGTCACGTTTAGAATGTTAATGATCCTTTCTACGTTCTTTTGTGAATCTCAGCAAGTGTCGTATCATTTTGCAGCAGTGTCATTGGATGATATTGTGTCTTCAACTTTGTAAAGAAAAGTAAAAGATAAATTTCAACTGTTCCATTTCCAATTTTTTTGCCAGGTACTATCCGACCTTCAATATATCAAAGAAGATATACACGCGGTGGAGAGACGACGAATAGAGATGTACCGAAGACGGGATAGATACTCAACCAAAATGAGGATGCTTGTTGATGAACCTGCTTCTAAAACAGTATGGCCATCTTTGATTGATAAGCATGGTGGTTCTACGGTCTCTAGAACCACTACTGCACAGGGCTTGTACCTTGTGAGTCCAGGAGGTTCACTAAACAGAAAAACTGATTCAAAATCTCCGTCATGTCATTTAACCCCAAGGAAGGATTCTTTTGGTGGTTCAGACAATCAAAATCTTAATCAATCTGGACTTGCATTGGCAAGAAAGAGACGGGTTCATGCACAGGTCAGCAATCTCTTGACAGTTTTCTCTTTTAGCTGGGATATAATGTGGATTATTATGATACTGCATGGAACAATTTCTAAAGAATGCTTGAGAGGGAGTCTTGCACATGTTGAGGAGGAAAGATACTTTTGTCAATGAATAGCGACACCCAAAATTTAATCATCGTAATTGGAAATATTTAATAAAACTTAATAATTTTCTACGCTCAGGGTTGTTTGGCATTCTTGTCCATTGAAATCCTTTTAGCCATCCAATTCCTGCTGCATTACCCTGAATGTGTCAAGATTGTAGATCCCACCCGCACTAATATGTCGATGGTAACAATGGAAAATCCAAATTGGTTTTCCGTAGGTTCAAGGACATTTTATCATTCTGTTGAGATGTTTTCTGTGACGGTTTCTGTTGCATCAGTTCAACGAACTTCAAGACTGTTACTTGCAAAAAAGGCGACATTCAGCAAGACTATCACGAGAACAGCAAGAAAAAAATTCTCATCCTTCGAACAGGGAAGGATACACTGAGGGGCTCGAGGATTTTCAGTCTGTTCTATCAACCTTCACAAGATATAGGTACAATTCCGAAAAAATTTGTTACAAACAATATGTTCTACCAATTCAGTGCATAATAAGAGTTTTGTTGGTCAATCAGTCGGTTGCGGGTAATTGCTGAACTTAGGCATGGAGATCTGTTTCATTCAGCCAATATCGTATCGAGGTGAGTGTACGCTTCTGCATATCTATAAATATAGGTCAATGATATGCTGCATTGTTCCAGACTAATTTCTGGTTTTTTGACCTCTAAATATGACTATCGTGTCCCCAAGATTGCTTGTATTGTGCATGAAGCAGTTACTTTTTCTTGCAGTATAGAATTTGATCGAGATGATCAATTGTTCGCTACTGCTGGAGTATCTCGGCGCATCAAGATTTTTGAGTTCTCATCTGTGAGTGATTTTGGTTGGATACGCGAAAATTATTATTTTATTTTTGGAGATGATAAACCATTTGTGTAATTGTAGAATTGGTATATTCAGGACTTTAATCATTCCATGTGATGGAGTGCTTGATTTCTTGAGTTAGATTCTTTATTTGTAATTCACATAAAAAAATCACATCACAAAGAGAAAATTCTAAAGTGGGGTTTCAACTATCGATTTCTGTTATCGTGTGTTGCATTACATCACTCACGAAACTGGAGCTTGATTGATTGCCAGGTTGTCAACGATCCAGCCGATGTGCAATGTCCTGTTGCAGAAATGTCAACACGATCAAAACTCAGCTGTTTGAGCTGGAACAAGTATACAAAAAATCACATAGCCAGCAGCGACTATGAAGGCATAGTAACTGTTTGGGATGTGGCTACTCGACAGGTAGTATCTGCCCTGGTGTGATATTCTTTTTCACCCCTTTGAATCCCGCAAAATAATTAATATGGATTGTTTCAAAATTTGTCTAGAGTGTGATGGAATACGAGGAGCACGAAAAGCGTGCCTGGAGCGTTGATTTTTCACGTATGGAACCTTCAATGCTTGTGTCTGGGAGTGACGATTGCAAGGTATTCATTCATAATAAGGATATTTAGCTAGATGAGCTTTTGTATGTTTAAAGATATAAAATGTCATCTATTCTGCTTAGAAAAGCGAATTTGCCTCTGTTAAAAGGTCTTGATTTACTGCAGAACCATGTAGACGCCCCTAGATTTACGCTTCTGCTTGATGTGTTTAACTGCTAATATTTTACATAGATACTCTTGTACTAGTGCTCCAATATATAATGTGAAGCTCTATCTGCAAATATAGGGTATAAAAGCCAAGGCCGATGTGTTGTGGATGCAGTTGAAGGTGTCAAAACAAATTTAACAGAAGGAAAATAATGAGTAACCATTGGTCGGCATATTCATGCTTGATACAAAATACACGGGATATTATGGCTCTCTCTGAAAGTTGACCATTATCCTGTTTAGTGGAAATTACATACAATTTTCTGCCGATGTACATTTGGGTGGTTGATATATAGTGCTACATGTGGTGAATTACGTATCAAAAATTCATTACTTGCTGTGGGATTTTTTTTTAATCTTGGAAATTTTCTTTGAATGGAGGCAAATTTTAAATGTTCAACAGGTCAAAATTTGGTGCACGAAACAGGAGGCAAGTGTTCTTAATATTGACATGAAAGCTAATATATGTTCCGTCAAGTATAATCCTGGATCTAGCATTCATGTAGCTGTAAGTTAATTTTTTTTCTCTTGTAATCTGTTCTATTTCCATGTTCCATGGTGTTCCGGTGTTATAAATTTCATGTGTGTTTGTCTTTTGCAGGTTGGTTCTGCAGATCATCACATTCATTATTATGACCTGAGAAAAATCAGCCAACCTTTGTATATTTTTAGTGGGCATAGGAAGGCGGTCTCATACGTGAAATTTTTATCCAACAATGAACTAGCCTCTGCATCTACAGACAGTACGTTGCGCTTGTGGGATGTCAAGGATAATGTTCCAGTAAGTTGTGATTCTTCTAAAACTTTAACTTCTTTGTGCTCTTCATATTTTTTTACCATAATTGTTCTCCTTTTATCATAGGCTTCTTTGGTGAAACAAGATCATCTTAAACCTACCTCATAATTTCCTTTTGTCCAAGTTAGAGCTTTAGTAAAATCCTGAGTGGTTATCTAATATCGATTTCAACATTGTTTTTATGTTCTTATGCTCAGCTGCGTGCATTCAGGGGCCATACAAACGAAAAGAATTTTGTGGGCCTCACAGTGAATAGCGAATACATCGCGTGTGGCAGTGAAACAAACGAAGTTTTTGCGTATCACAAGGTAATGAATTTCTTTCTTGAAATGTTGACATGGTCCAAAAAAGTCTATCAAGATGAAGTTAGGGGTGTAACTTTGGCATGTTGCACTCGGGGCTTGAGCATGTGATTGTTAGAGCGGTGATTGTTGAGGTTGGATTGATAGGAATGCACGCATGATTGCGAGAGGGGCTCAAAATATTTGCTTTGAGTATCAAGGGAGCGTGAGTTTGAGACTGAACATTTGTTATACCTAAATTTCTCTCAGGCTATAGCTAATTTGTTGCTCTGAAGGTTAAGTATGTGGAGCAAGTTACTCAAGTTTGCGTGAAGATCTTGATTGCGCAGTCAGTCTGGGTCAACCTGAGTTACTTGTGCGTGATTAGGCTAGTATGTACATAATTACAAATATCAAATATCATTTGTGCTTTTAGAAATTTTGATAGTTAAAACCTAGCAAATTTATTGGGCAAAACTTTCATTTGGACGATTTTAAGAAATTTAGAGATTTTATAGTTCGGGTCCAGTGTTTAAATTTGAGTAATTTATTTCTACGTCCATGTCTCTGATCTGACAACGGTGTTGGGCAGGCAATTTCTAAACCTTCAGCATGTCACAAATTCAGTTCTGACGTGGATGAATCCATTGAAGATGCAAATTACTTCATCAGTGCAGTATGTTGGAAGAGCGATAGTCCAACTATGCTAACAGCAAACAGTCAAGGGACCNGTGAATTATATGAGTTGGTATTTTATTAAAGTTCAGATTGATGAATTTTAAATATAATTTTATTATTTGGATAAATATAATCATAAATATAAAATATTTCATGTTGTAATAAATAAAACTAACAGAAATCCATACACGAAACAAAAAAATGATTTCAAATGCTTTGCTTATCTTGTTTACCCAGAATATGAAGAAGGTTCTCTAACAAGGGTCCACGTGAAAGTGGAGAAGAATATCTTCAAAGGTAAATTGTCATTGCGCTAAAATAAATGATGAAAATTGGAATCGAAGTTGGGATCGTGGTAGAAAAATGCAATTCGAAAGATAATCTCTTAAAAAATTGATGTGGACGAGCAACAATCGAATCGTCAATGGACAAAAATGACGACTGAAACGATATCTCGCCACCATTATTATACCTCCTGTCCTCAATTGAAGAGACGAGAATCAAGATGTCGTCCCCTTGATGAATTACGAGCAGAGGCGAGTTAAATCCTAACAAGAAAACACAAACGAACAAAGAAAAACAAGTTGGTGAATCCGCTTTCCGTATGTTGTATTTGCACTAGATAAGCGTAGCAACAGCTGTCGTGTGCGAGTATCAAGCAATCTAGGGCTTGCTTATATATAGATTGGGCCAAAACCCTAAGCGAGACATTTACTGCATTGCCCTCACTCCATGCGCTGCCTATTCTACTTAAAAGTGGATGAACATGCATATACACAACAAATGAGGAAAAGAATCGTTGATGAAATCATAAATTCATAAGATTACGTACTATTTTTTTCTTTTTAAAAAATTAAAATATGTCTTTTAATCTTATGGATTGAGATGCCCTTTGGAATTACATATGCTAAAACTTCAAAATATTATATTGATAAAGAGTCTAATCCTACTATCGTAAATAAGATAGAAAAATATCAGTATAAAATTAAATATTTTAACATATGGCTATATGCCTATATATAATGCCAGAAATAAGCATATAAGTTCCACTTAGAAACGTCGAAAACTTGAGTCCACATACTACATACGTGATTACAGTAGGTCTCTTGTGACACGGTCTCACGAATCTCTATATGTGAGACGAGTCAACCTTACCGATATTTACAATAAAAAGTAATATTCTTAGCATAAAAAATAATACTTTTTCATGGATGACCCAAATAAGATATATGTCTTACAAAATACGACATGTGAGACCGTCTCACACAAGTTTTTGCCGAAGTTTCCCTTAGTGCATTGTACCCCAGAACTAGGAAAAAATTATTTATATCTATAGTATTTCTCCTTACACATAATGAGGTCAAATTTTAATCTTTGGATCACCAAAGTAAAATACTTATGTTATATTTAGAGCAATATTTCCAATGATGAATGTATATCATGAACTAGAGTGTGAATCCAATGAGAACCCACTAATTTTATAATTTTATTTATATGAAACATTCAGAGTGGCAACTGGCAATGCTGCACAAGTTAACATTTTAAATTCCTTAATCTCATCAAATTCATTATTTTTATTTATAAAAGAAAAGAAAAAAACAATTCCCCCTTTTGATTTGATAATCTCAATATATATAGAGAATCTCGACAATGGAGCGATTGCAGAGGGGACAACTCCCTCGATTCAGCCACAGCTCCCTCGAACACACTATGCAAAAAGTGTGTCCACACGGTATGAAAGCTGCACCCTTCTTCCTTCCCATGCAGACGCAGCACACCCGATCGCACCCTCCTCCGTCTTCTAATTCATCCTTCCTCCCTTCGTCGCAGCATTCCGTTTCCTCCAGCAATCGCATCAGCGACATTCTCAGGGGAGTTCCGGAGTTCGGGCTCTGGATGGATCCTTCGTGGTCTGAGTCTCGCGCCGCCCGGAACTGACGCTCAGTTGCCAATGCTTCCGCCAGATTCATACCGGTTACTGCCGTAGACTGGCTGACGCATGGCGAGGCGGGGCTGTTATTCGGCGGAGTTTGTGTGGTACTGGTGGCGTTGTTGGGATTAGTTGTTTCTGGGTTTATGGGATCATCTTGATCTTCTTCGTCATCCCTCACGCTCATGGTGGTCGGGCCGAGGCCCCAGATGACTCCGCCGCAACAGCTCATGCCGTTGAACCCCAGCCGTTCTTTCAGACTCTTCTTCCTTCTCACCGTGCGATCGAATCTCTCCATCCTCTCTCTGAACAGCTCCAGTATTGTTCTCTCTCCCCACTGTATCTCTATCCTCGCCTGCAACCCAAATCCCAACATTTCAATTCTTTCACCCATTGATAATTCAAGTGGAAAAACGAATACACAGCAAAAAGTCACCGAATAATACAACGATATCTGTTCTTTCTTCTGTGAGTTTTTGCAGTGAGAAATTAAATGCATAAAGACGAAGGTGGTAAATCGAGATATTACCTACAGAGTGAGAGAGATTAATTAAAGCATAAAAATCACGTGAATAGCATCAAGATTTCAGCTTTCAAGAAGAGTAAGACATGACCGCCATTAACGCGACCACCACCACCTCTGCGATACAATAACAGGCAAGACCAAGAAAACGATCAAACCGATAACGTGTGAGGATAATATAATGATCGTGGTCCAAAGAAATCGAGTTTTTTTCTAGCGATTCGAAAAGTCAATAAATGGACCGTTAATCTGATATCATTGACAGATCCGTCCGAGTTTTTAATTGTTGATTTGGTTGAAGAAGTTACAGACAAAAGACAAAGTAGAACAACAATTGGAGGAAGGTGTAAAAAAGAGAACAAAGCGTAGGCCTTCTTTTGTCCCGACTAAGCATCTAAGTTCCATCTCTTTTACTTGTTTTTATCCTCAAAAGTTGAATCCCTTCATTTATTTTTATTTTTTTTTGGAGTACAAATGGAGGATGGGAGATGGTGTTAGCCAAATTGGGACGGTAACAATCTCGTAAAAGTGGATGTAAGCATGAGGCAGAAACCAATATGATGTCAGATTAGTGGAATATACGAGCTTTCGAATCAATGAGATTTCTCTTTTCAATATCTTTTTCTGCAAGTTTGTCACACCTAATGTGTCTAATGTGATTTATTTAACTAATTTAATTTAATTCACAAACTATTAGGATAGTTCAAAAATTTATCACTAAATGATACAAGTAAATATGGTGGGGCTTCTTCCATTCAAGTAATGGCACTTGTAATATTTCTCGCAAATGCCGGCGGCCTAACTAAATTCAAAATCATTTAGGCAGGTGTATCCAATTGGACTCAGCATCGCTCCACACGTGGCATTGCCTTTGACTTCAGTGCACGTAAATGTTTAGCTCTAGACACCCCATCATACTTTACAATCTTTTATTTCCTTTTATTTTTGATGTAATTGTAACTAATTTTATATTGTTTTCGAAGGAATTTTTTTTAAAAAAATATAAGAACAAACTCCAAACTGTGTCTAAAATCTCGGTTCAATCCCAATTGTTTGGGGTAGTTTCTGATTTAGTCATAAACGAATTTAACGAGCCGATTTAGTCCAAAAAGTTTCAAAATTTTTCCCAATCCAATTTCTCCGTTGATTTGCGGTTAAACTAAACGGAAGATAAATATTTGTAAATCAATTTATCAAATGAAAAAACCCTAGCCTCTTTTATGCTCCAAAAATCCCCATTTGCTCATCGATCTCCCTCTGTTCCTTTTAGTTCCAGTAAGACGATTCTTGTCTTCTCGTATAGCAAATGTGCCATCGAAAGCTTCTGGTTCATATAAACAAAAGTGAAAATCTTTCTAGTTTATTTTTGTTTTTAGAAAAACAAGCTTACTGTAATTCTTCCTCAATACTTTTCTTTCTATTTTATTTTAATTGTTAAAATATTTTATTTTCACACTTATGCTAACTACTTGAAATGGATTTCGAAAGTCCTCATCCCCATCCTCACTCTCTCCTTCCTCAGCCATTGACTTTTTCTCTGTGTCATCACCTCAAGGTTGATAAATAATGGCTAAACGCAGTAATTTGATAATAGAGATCACTCCAAATTATGGTAAGTTAATATTTTTTCACTTTATTTTACTTAATTTTGTGTCATGCATTTTTCAGTGAAAAATTATATTGTTTTTCTGTATTTTTTTTGTAGATTTACTTGGAAAACAAGATTTTGTTACTATTAAAATGCATTACAATGGAAGGTATAACTCTAAAGGCGAACACGATGAATACATTGGGGGAAGTTTTGAATATTTCGACTTTTTGATATTGATAAGCTAGCAATGATTGAATTATGGGGGTTTGCAGATGATCTTGTATTAAAAAATAAAGATGCTATTATGTTTTCGCACAAAATCGAGAATACGCTAAATAAAAGGAGATATCTAGAAAACGATTCGGATGTGTTCGAAGTTAGAAAGAATATTCCAACAAACTATGAGGTTGGAATTTATAGAACACTTAGATGCCTATTCAATTGATGGTCCAAACGAACAAAGTGGAGCTGAAGCTGTCGGAAAATTTTTTGACATCGATGAAGATGTTGTCATGGATGATATGTTGTTTGATGCATTCATTGACAATGAAATGCAATCTACGAAGGGAAAGAATATTATTTCTTTTGAGAGAGAAAATGCAGATAATCTAGTGTTGCATGAGCTGGAGGATGATAATGGAGACGAAGAAGTTGTTTGCATAGACATGACGATTTGGATAGTATTCATGATTCTGATGAGGAGGAATTAAAAAATTATTCGTAGTTTGATCCAAAGCGGGAATCTGAAGACCCGGACTTGAAGCTTGGTATGATTTTTGCTCAAAGAAAGAAGCGAAATTTGCGATTCAAACTTTCTGCATTAGAAGAGGAACGACATGGAATTTTGTAAAGAATGATAATATTCGTCTTTGGGCTAAGTACAATAATGATGATTGTCACTGGATAATTCATGTTGCAAAGATGACTAATGACAGTTGTTGGCAAGTAAGAACTTTTGATGAGAAGCATAATAATGTTTTTGGGAAGCAACAAGAGCATCAACTCTACTTGGTTGACAAAGACTTTTTCAAGGAGAATTGCCACAAATCCTAAATGGGGAACCGATGAGTTTAAGCAAGAGATTTGCAGGACACTGAATGTAAACATTTCGAGGAGGTAGCTTATGTAGCCAAGAGAAAGACACTAATGCTAGTGCAAGGGACTGCCCAGGAGCAATATCGTCGAATAAGGAGATATTGTGCTGAACTTAAAAGATCAGATTCTAGAGCCACGATAGTTTTGAAGTTGACTGACGACGAAGAAGGGTCTAGGTTACAAAGAGTATATGTTTGTTTTTCATCATGTAAGCAGGGATTTAAGAATGCATGTCGCCGTGCCATTGGTGTTGATGGATAACGACAGAGAGATATCGAGGGGATTTTTGGTGATATTTAGAGCGTAGAGAAGCTAGAAGATTTTTGTGAATTTTTCATTTTATAAATTGATTTGAAAATTTTTCTCTTTCGTTTAGTTTGACCCAAATAAACGGAGAAATTGGATTGGAAAAACTTTTGAAACTTTTGGGACTAAATCGGCTTGTTAAATTCGTTTAGGACTAAATCAGAAACTAAAATTGGGACCAACTGAGATTTTAGCCCCAAACTGTATTTTGATTTGGTCAAAATCCAAATAAATACGATGCTTGATCTTTTTCATGTCAGATGTTAAGTTAAATTCTTTTTTTCTTTTAAATACAAATTTCTATTCAAGCTTGTAGAAAATTTTTTTTAAAGGAAAACTAGATCTATTTATAATTAGATAAATGGGTTAACAGCTACATCCATCAATTAGGATGACCACATTAGGCTTATTATATCAATTATATTTCATTGTTTTGTGTGTGTATATATATATATCATTTTTTTATTGAAATTAAATTCAATAGAAAAATAGATTTTTTGTGAACACACTAATTATAATATTTATATCGAATTACAAATGTCCAATATTCATTCTAAATGGATTAAACAATATTTTGAAATATCTAATATTATGTTACATGTAATGCATTTACATCAGTCGTTAGGAATAATTGTGTTGAACAAATGACACATTAAAAATGAAAAAAGATATGAATAACCACTTCGAGTACGCACATTTATTAAACAAAAGGCTTTATACTAATTGGGCTTCTTCACTTAGTATGCTGTGTTACATTGGGCACTTTTGTTGGAGGCCTTCCACTTATACTACTCGTTCATGAGACAATCTCAATCCAAATCAACTTTAGGTATTTTTGTATTTGTATTATGTATCCAAAATAATAATAATAGTTTTTGTGTATATTTGTATTAACATTGCTGTGTAAATAAATATATTTTATTTGATTTTAAAATTTATTTGATTTTAAAAATAATATAAACAAATGCTAAATATCCCCCATTTCAATTATTCAACAAGGGATTTTTTTTTAACTATTTGTGTGAAAAATTAATCTATAGCTTTCTATAATACTAGTGAACCGACACACACAATGTATAATATTTTTTTATAATTCATTTGATTTATATTTAAATGAAGATCAAAATATAATTATAAGAAATAGTGAGAGACTACACTGTAATTTTGATATATAAATAAAAAATAAATTGAAAAATAAAAAAATGATTTCAATAAGAATTGAACTTATAACCTAAACTCAAAAAAACAATGACTCTATACACTGACCTACATATAACTTGCATTAAAATTTTAACATTTTATTAATATATATAATTATTAAAATAGACGATGACACCAAATTCATTTACTCTAAATGTCTCAAATTTAATATAATAGCATAGATGTAGACCTATTTCAGTTTTCTCTATATATAATATGTGTGATTTTTTGTTAATGTAAAAATAAAAATTTAATTAATTAAAATTTCAATACAAATATATGCGACGTCAGCCAAGTTCACTAACCCTCTTTGCAAGAAAGAGAATCGCATACAGATTTATCAATCATCTTTGCAAATCTGAAACAGAGGAAAGCAAGATTTGCTAAATTCTGAAACCTCCAGAATCCATCGACATGTCTTCTTCGCGTGACAAGAAACCCTCAAGTAGCCGGGCTGGTGGTATCCGAACCCTTTCCGATTTGAACCGCTCCTCCGCGCATGATTCCGACAGTGATTCCGATGCACCCCAGGAGTTTTACACTGGCGGTGAAAAGAGGTCGCTTTTAGATTGCCCAATTGAACACAAAAACCTATACTAATGTTACTTGATAGCGTATGATATGATTTCTTTGTTGATTTTATTTTCAAATTGGTTTTTATTTGAATTTGAACCGGATTAGATCGGGTAGGGCACTTTCGACAATTCGATCTTTTTATGTTATCATCGCTTCTGAATTCAGGAATTGATCTGATAACAAAATCTCGATTTAGTACGACTTTCATGTAATTAGAATCGCAATTTTTTGCGAGTTAGGGTTGTGGGTGATGATGGGCAAGAGACGTAGTTTTGATATAGCTTCGGATGGCAATATGCTTCCTTGTTTTCTCCGTTTTGGGTCTTTTTGGCTTTTTGTACTGCTGCATTACTGATGGGCCTACAATGTTATCAGTGCAAAACACAGGCTTCGAAGTTAATGTTTATATTTCTATGCTGTCCGCTTAGGTAGTGTGGAGTGGAGAAAACTATTTATTTTCTCTGGCACTCAATATGTGGTCGTTGTGCATATTTGTTTTCCCTTCTATTGTATTTGGGAGTTTTTGGGATGAATATATTGAAATGATCAATAAACAGTGAAGAGAGGAATTAAAAAGACTACTCGGCTGTCTTGATGATATTTCCCATAACTATCCCCTTGAATTTTCGGTTTGCCTTGCAAGGTGGCACAATTTTGTTTGGATTTTCTGTTTTTCCAACATTTACTTGTTTTCACTTTTCTAGCATAGCTTGATGGTTTTTCTGTTCTGTAGATTTTTTTTCTTCTGATGTCTAATGCGTGATTAGTCATCTGACTTGATTATCATTTTACTTTCAGTGGTATGCTTGTCCAAGGTCCGTCAAAAGGCCACGATGTGGACTCAATATTTGACCAAGCTAGGCAATTGGGTGGAGTGCCAGGATCCTTGGAAAGTATTCAACCTTCTTCAAGTTCAAGAAGCTTTACTGGGACAGGAAGATCACTCTCGGACGAAACTGTTCAGCCTGAGCGTCAGCAGCCGGAGTCAGTCGTTCACAACATTGTTTTCTGGAGAAATGGTTTCACTGTTGATGATGGCCCTTTGAGGAGGTTGGATGACCCTGAAAATGCTCCTTTTCTGGAGGTAACAAGCAGTGTCGATGAAAAATGGTTATTGATGCAAGAATAATCAAAGGAGGAAACTTTTGAGCTCACATTATTTGTTTTGATTTTGCATCCTCTTTTTCTTCCCTCCCGTTTCACAAATACGTTTTCAGAATTTCTTCATCCTTTCACAAAATATAGAATAGGCACCATTAATCCACCAAATTCCTGATGTTTATGTTCGAAAGTTGAGGACCTGTTTATGGTTGTGACGGTATCAAGTAATATCCTGTTGCAGAGTATCAGAAAATCTGAGTGCCCCAAAGAGCTGGAACCTGCTGACAGGAGAACCTCTGTTCATGTTAACCTAGTAAGGAGGGAAGAGAACCGCCCTGTGAGTGCAAACCGACTCATTTTATGTGTTCCATTCGCTCCGATACTCTTTTTTTTTTTATTGACAAGCGCGTGAGTTTTTTGTTTTATTTTTCTTTAAGAAAGAAAAGATATTCTGAAGAAGGCATGCAATTTCTAGAAAATTATATAACCCAAATCACACAATGTTATTGGTTAGCTTTCATCTAGAGAAGGCATGCAATTTCAAAGCCTACCGACCCTCTTCTTTTTTGAATGCTATGTTGCAAATCATTGGAGCCCTATCGTTTTTGAGTAGGCAAATGCGTATACTTTTCGAGTTTTTATGTATTTAGTTATTCTGTCTTATATGAAAGCTTCTTCTGAATCAAAACCTTTTCCTGATTGTGTTCCATTTTTTCTTGGTTTATTACGTTTAAAAAAACTCCATGTCTACTACTACAGAAAACTCCATGTCCGAACCTTTGTCGTCTAACTGAACATGAATGGGTGTGCATTTCCGACGACTCCCGCCCTTAAGTTGCATTGTATGCTGTTTCCCCACCCTAAATGCAAATGCATCCGTTCTTCAGAAAGCTAATTTTTTAAGGTGGATTTGGGACAGTTAAGAAGTGGATTTATCAAGTCAAGGAAGTAAAAATATGTGAAGTCAAAGTAAAGAACCCAATTCAAGCAAAAGGCACTTTTGTCTTTTCTTCACCTTGTCCTCTGCTCATACCTTTGTGTTTCATCTCAAACTTTGTAGTGTTTCCTGACTCTGAAACATGTTAGATTCAAATCTTTGTGATTGTGTGTGACAATGTGCGTGTAGAACTCATTGAAGAAAAATTATATAACACTTCTTTAAGTACTTGCAGGAAATAGAGGCACCTCGTGTTCCATTTCAAGGTGTCGGAAGAACTCTAGGTAGTAGCTCTGCAACTGAACCCGTTCCTGAGACAACTGGACTTGCTACCCTCCATGGTGCTCCATCCCCTTCACCGGGACTTGTGGTGGATAGATCTCAACCGTCCACTGCAATTCAACTTAGGCTTGCTGATGGAACCCGTATGGTTGCTCACTTCAATCACCACCACACGATAGCTGATATCCGATCCTTCATTGATGCATCTAGGACCGGAGGATCCAGAACCTATCAGTTGCAGAGTGTTGGATTTCCTCCGAAAATCCTCAGTGATCACTCCCAGACGATTGAACAAGCTGGATTGTTGAATTCAGTTGTTATTCAGAAATTCTGAATAGCTAATTAAATTCAATTGTGCCTCTTTCATCTGAAAGCCAAACGTAATCTGAAAGATACTTTTAAAGATACTGTTTAAATTAAGGTCAGGACTTCGAGGCAGGGTGTGACACTGTTTCTGGATTTGCGTTTGTGCTCATCATCCTGCCATTTTTCTTGAACCTGTGTTCTTGGTCTTCTGTGTACAATATATATTTCCAGCTAAGGATCTGGTGAAAGTCGTTAACTACGACTATTTTATGATGTTATTGTGACAAATTTATATTTCGCTTTCCCTTCATTGATCGAAGATTCATGTTCGCGGGAAGTGTAATGATTTGGAAAGGGCTTGATATGCTCCTACGTTTGCAGGTTATTTTGAAGGAACGCTGGTATATCAAATTATAAAAATAATAAAATTTGAGTTTGAATAGCTCCTCCCACGCATCACAACCAATCACAGTGATAACTTCCTTCCATGCGAAGATTTTTAAATTGTATTTTACTTTTATCTCTAAATGCACTGATGCAAATGTAAAATAAAATAATCTTTCATCCTTTGTTTTTTGGGGCTTATATTGTTAAATTTTACTTTTAATTCTTCAAAAGATCAAATCATGTAACCCTAAGAACATGATCCATAGCATAGCGAGGCATCTAATATCGGTAATAGTTCTTCTCCACTAAAAGTCGATTAAATTAGAGGGAAAAAAGATGGCATGTCGGCCAAAAGAGATGCTCTATATTTGTAGCATCCTTCCTTCAAGATATTTTTTTTTTATATATAAAACCTGTGGAGTTTCGATGGACAAGGGTCCCCCCAATTTATACCAATCATCTAGCAAAGAATATTGCTTATATCGAGAGAGAAACCAAACACCACCTTGCAAGCTAGTGGAGTTTTGTCTTTTACGAGTCTTGTCATGCAAAAAGCATACAATAGACCGATGGCCCTTTTGTTGCATAATCCAATAAGCTACATATTGCAAATGGCAAAATCATGCCAAGACTTAATGGAACTGGCGAATCAATTCATTTGAATGATAAAAGTAAGGTATAGCTGATTTCCGAGTTGGAACGAGACCAACTACTTTTCGGGCATTTTAGATTAGTTTACTCATTTAGTTCAAATATTTTCTTGAGTAATGAAAATTCATTATTCCTTCACACTTCTATGAAATTTTTTTTAAAAAAAATTTCGTTGATGCTAAAACCTAAAAGGCATGAATTTGGTTTACTTTCGATTGTTACATGTCTTTAACTTAATTTTTGTTCAACTAAAAGGTATTAGGACAATCAGAAGATTATGCTATTTTTCAATAAAATGTGAAACATTGATCACCAGGATCACTGTGCCACCAACGTCCATGGTGAGTATGTTATTTCTCCAGTAAAACATTGCCTAAACTAATTGTTTTGTGCTTTGGAANCACACACACAACAGTTTGTAAAAGAGAACTGAAATAATAAAAGAATTATTTTAATGGGATAATCACATAATCAATAACTGATGTCTGTAATAATTAAACCACATGAAGCTTTATTTTTACTGTCATAATCATTCAAATAAGTGTCCAAAGTGAAGAGATCGATATATTAATACCCTGTATAAAAATCAAATCAATTTGTGTTTATGATCCAATGGGACCCTTTATATATATAATACCAATATATATATTTTATCTTTGTTTCCACACACTGAGCATCATCCTACAGAAAGGGGTTTCTCTTTCTCGTAATCTTGATAAAAGTGTAGATTTTCTTAGTTTAACTCAAAAGGTTGCTTCTTAATAAGGATCGGGTACTAATTGTGGCTTCATTTGGAGAAAAAAAAGAGTAAAGTACTAAAACAAATAATTCATGATTATGTTAACTTATTGAAGTCAAAAGGTTGGAAACATCTCATGTGCATACAAATTTATAATATATTGAAACAGACAAAACATCTTATTAAATCTTTTCAAATTTGATTAATAGTTTGATGACTACTATAGCTTGCTCTTATGTGTAAATGAAGAAATATTGATGATAATGCCAAATCACAATAAATAATTAAATTTAAATGTTTATCAAAATCTATAATAGAATGCAATTGATTTATTTTTTTAGCTATATATAGAAATTCTAATAACATTAATTTTGATTTTTTTTTAACATGTTAATTAGATTAGATTAAACCAACATTAGCCAACTAACAATTACATGCAAAATTTACTGTTGGTTATGACATGCATCTATAGGCATTGTTTTAATGTAATTTCTTTTCTTCCTTCAAAAAAAAAAGAAAAGGTAATTTCTTTTCTTTTCTCATTTTCTTTGCTGTAATAATGTCGCAGAGGCAAACTGTGATGGACGTGACACAAAGCAAAATACAAACTCACAACAAAAACTTTATTGGAATAAACCCTAGCTAGCTACCCAACAAGCTAGCTTTCCCTATATCTGATTAAGTACAAATAATATAATATACCCCTATATATCTATTTTTTTTTAAATATGAACTTATATAACAAGCAGCTGTAAATTATAACCTTTTTAACTCATTTTTTTAAAATAACAATAATAAATATAACATGTGTATATATATATATGTGATATGAATTTAGGTGACATATATATCTAATCTAACCTTTAGAAAATCGGCTTTTTCTTAATTACAACGCCAGCAAAATCTACGTACTAATGAAGCTGAGCCCTGAATGCTAAGTCTGCGTAAACTTTGAGTCTACATCTGTTCAAGTTAGTAACGCAATTGATTCGATCACGAACTGACATATATAAGCGTTATTCTGAATTTAATTTCTTGTCAAATGTCGTTTAATTTGGATTTATAACTTGAAAAGAAATCTATATGTACCTGCGTTTTTTTAAATTTAAAAACCAAATTACATTTAAATATTGAAATATTTTTTCAAACCCTTTAAAAAATAACTATAGCTCTTTCATATATAATAAGAAGAAATAAATAAACAAGAGAAATTAATTAACCATCTAGTTAATATATATATAAAATATAGCTATTAAAACGATATAGGTATATGATTGCATATTAATTAACCATCTAGTTAATATATATATAAAATGTTCATATGTAGCTAGCTGTTGACGCACAGAAGGAGAAGGCAGAAAAGAGATTCGTCGAGTCGGTGTAATAAGTTTAAAATTAAATGGAGAGAGGTTGGAGACAAGCTAAGGAGACGGCAAACTCTCAGTTTTTTAGAGTATGCTGTTTTGTTTTTTCATCATTTCTCACAGAAAATGTATTTGCTTCTTTCGACTTTTTATTAATTTACAAACACAACAATCTCCCCAGTATGGGAGGAAGAATATTTATCTATTTACAAAATAATTTAATTTTGTACCTGATGGAAAGTTTGAAATGTAATTAAAATTCACTGTATAAGTAAGTAAATAGGTGTAACTTTTAAAATAATTCTCGTCCGTAAAATTACCAGTGTTCATGACTTCCTCTACACATATTGAGTGTGTATACGGTTGATTTTTTTATTAGAATTATGATTATATTGTTATAGTTTTAATTATTATTTGGATAATGATTATATAATTATATTAAATATATAATTTGTATGATACGATGAGTGATTTTTTAATTTTTGAAAGTGAATATTTTGAATTTTTTATATCATTTTTTTCTAAATATATAGACATATTTTTATAAAAATCAATTAGTGTCGCAAAATACCCCAAATTATATTAGTACAAATAAGAGTCTATAGCTTAATATTGAGATATAGATAGATATTAAAGCTCAAAGTTGAGGGCCTTTGATTTTGTAAAGAACAAATAAGGCAATGGTAATTTCCCACTCTGCTAAAAGACTAGATCGTTAAACGAAATATTAAATCACAAAAACCCGTGTTTGGATATAAAAATGGGATGAATTTAGATTATGAATTTCTAGGATATATATATATTTGGGAATAAAATAATCTCATTCATTAATGGCCCATAGTGTTAATAATTTCCATATTTATATATAGACTTGAACCGTTTAAAGCTAACATATGGATTCTAATAATGTGATTTTCCATTGAAATATGATGCTGTCATATTATCAAATGATTTGGGATATATGCAGAAAGTGAAGCAAAGATTAACCTAATTATTCAAATTGATAGATTGCATAACTTAATTTATTTCAAGTTATTATTCTAAATACATAAATGCCTTTTCAATAAATTTTTCCATCATTAGAGTTCACATTAATTATCCTGAAATCTATATTCGAACTCAAATTTAAGACTATATTTGATAAATACTATTGAATTAAAATCGAAATTTAATTAATATGGCAACTGGTGGTGCTTCAATTGAGCAAGTTTGGGATTTCATATGCATGCCATCAGCCTATATAATATAGGTTGTCTTAGGTCTTCAAAAACACCAAAAATCAACTCATCTTCCCTTTATTTTTTTTCGTTCCTTCTATTGCTTTTTTGCGCAAATTGCAGATAAAGTTCAAGTACTATTTCAATTTGCTAGTGTAGTTATTTGTGCTAGGTCGCTAACAATTATCAGTTTTGATCATCGAAATACATACCGGAGAAAGAAACTATTTTAAGGAAACATATTTATTACATACCTCGATTTAGTTTAATGTTTTTGTTGTTATACACATACGATATTTATATGTCTAATAACACACTGTTTTTGTTTGGTGGTCTGTCTATATCTATACGATACTGTTTTCGTTTACTGCTCTATTATAAGTGTTGTATTAATATTTCGGATTTTAGTTATGTGGCTAACAATTATCAAGGTCGACTCTCGTTAAGGATTTTAGCAGCTTTCTGTATATTATTACTCAATCTTGTGCAATATTCAGTGCTCGATGTTTCGGCTAAAAGGAAGATAGATACCCACACAATGAACACATGTTTTGTATCTGCGAGAAATTAACTTTCTCCATGCCATTTATATTATCGTAATTAATTAATAATGAAATTAGTTTTATATACTTTACCTAAAAAAAAAGATGTAAAATGAGATGTTTGATTCGTAGCAGTGGTATGGTAGGGTAAGGGGGTAGTAGAGGACAATGTGGGAAGAATAATAATCAGTGAATGGACAAATAACTCAAAACCAGATTTATACGATGAGTTGAGAAATTGTGATTTCTTGGCCCGGACACCAAACCCTACTGTCCAGATGACACCTCGATTTGATCTTTCATTCAATCTCCTCCTTTCTTTTTAACCTTTCCACAAGGGAGCTTCTCTTCTCTCTCTAGTTTGCCAGTAATGGCAGTGGCTCAGTGTCAGTGCAAGAAAAAGAGGGAGAGAGTTTTCATCGGGAAGGTAAAAGGCTTTGCTCGATAGCCCTCTAAAATAATACACCTTTCATAAACACACAGAGTGGTGTCTCTTTCCCTTCCTGCAAACGCAGCGTGCACTCTGCAAATCTCTCTCTTTTCTCTCTCCATCAGTGAATTTCTTTCTTTAACTCATTTTGTTGTGTCTCTGCAGAGGCAGCAGAAGGAGATTTAATGCTTGTGTTGTGTGCAAGTTAAAGAACCGGAAACATAAACTCTAAAAACCCATTTCCAAAGGATAAAGATAACCTGGGCAGGCTACTTTCTCAGACCTCATATCCAAGAGCGAAAGATTTCGAATCCTTCATCGACTGATCCCTGCAGACTCCACTACACTCACTACAACTAATACTGTTTAGGATTTTCTGTAAAAAGGCTGAAACCTGTAGCATAAAACTCGGGAGGAATTCAAAAGGAGATAAAAGAAAAGATGGCCTATTCGTGTGTGCAACAGAAAAATGCGTGACGACCTAGATTCATCTTCGTCAAGGGTTTTTTTAGGGTTTCCTGCAGGATTACTGGAACAAGAGAGGAAAATGGAAGGTGCTGGTGGTGGCTCCAGTAGTTTGATGTCTTTCGGAGAAAATAGTCATGGACTTGGTCCTATGTTAATGATGCCTCCAATAGTAGACAGCTGCAACAATAACCTATTTCTTCCTCCCACTAATCATCAAGATCTCACTATTCGACACGGCAGTTTAAGTGTCGAAGGTAGTTCTTCTATGATGCTTGAAGAACACCATAGCAGCAAAATGAGTACAAGTACTGGGTATTATTTAATGGAGAATATTAATGATGCTGGCAGCGGCTCTGTGAAGGCGAATATCATGGCGCATCCTTACTACCAGCGCCTCTTGGCTGCCTATGTTAACTGTCAAAAGGTATAGATAATTGTTCTTATATTTACATGAATTGGAACTACGTACCACAGAATCTTGAAATTAATTAAAACCTCATTTTGTACCAATTTTCTACCTTAGTGAAACCCAAGTACCAGAAGAGCTGTGAGATTTTTACCAAACGGGTTTTTCTGTTAGTGTTTGATAACAACAATCGAGATAGAGTGTGTCACCAGAACCCTTTGTAAGCAAGTGACGAAAGTGACCAGATTGAAATTGTTGAAAAACTGTAGTGTTTTATGGAATTTGACTGTTCAACAGATCGGAGCTCCTCCCGAAGTGGTGGCGAGACTGGAACAATCCTGCACATCTGCCGCTGCGCTGGGCCGACAAGGCACAAGCTGCGTCGGCGAAGATCCGGCGCTGGACCAATTCATGGAGGCCTATTGTGAAATGCTGACAAAATATGAGCAAGAACTGTCGAAACCCTTCGCGGAAGCTATGCTTTTTCTCTCAAGAATTGAATGCCAGTTCAAATCTCTCTCTCTGTCTCCTATGGATTCTGGTGTTAAATCAAACCCTTATCCCTCTCTCCCTCTCCCTCTCCCTCTCCCTCTCCCTCTCGCCCCTTTTATCGATCCTCGGAAGGATTGCATTTATTCTTTTATGGATTTTACTGTTATCATGAGGTGGATTACTGCTTCGTTTTGTGTTTTATATACAATAAATGGCTGCATGTGCATGATTCCTAGGAAATGAAGAATTCAATTTACTATACGAAGAGAGTTTAGGTTCCTTCATGTAACAGTTCCTTGATCCGTGATTTAATCACTGTTTTTCTTTTGCCATATATTAATGACGACCGATATGTCCATGTCCAAATATATAAAAGCTTGTTTGGTTTCTTCTTATTAAGAATATCATATGAAAACCAATTGTACAAATAAATTTTCTATTTTAGTGGGATTTTATAAATGCCGATTTGACAGAATTTAGTAAGTCTTTTGACCTTTTAAGTTGTTTCATCTATACAAACTATAAAGCATGTGAGGCAGTGTATATATGCATATTTGTGTGTCTTCGTGCATGTGCGTGATTTCTTCCATCTTGTTTGCTGTTTGGTATTTAAATAGCTTTAAATAATCAAATATCTAATATTTCTCGCAAATATGTGTTTTCCAAAAAGTTTTATCTGATATCTGTGTTTATTTCTCTATCTTCGGAAAAAATCTACTGTAAGATTTCCTGCAACATTCCATGTTACATTAATTGATACATGTGGGTTTTCATTGGTGTGACAGTTTTTAAATATGTTGAATTAGACATGTGGCAATAATGTTACATGATTTGTTGCAGATGAATTTTTTCCATTTCTTCGGCAGGGGACTTGTTTTCCTGATCAATTGAAAGTTTATCTACGTTTTTGTATTTGGAGGTGCTAATTTTATGGCTGTCGTCTGTACTAAAACTATCTTCTTGTGAGAACCTTTAAAGTTCATGAAGGAATTGCATACAGTTGTAAACTTCATGTCCATCGTCCACTGAACATGTTATAGGAGCATGGTTATTACTTTCTTTTCAGTATGAAGTCGACTGGAATATGATGAATGAAGCTTTCTCGATGGGTGGTGCACATATAAGTGAACTAACTTTGTGTTGTGATAATTCAAACAAACTAATGGTTTGGTATTGCCTGTTCCATTAATTGTCTAGTGGGGACTATTAGATATGAAGTTTATGTCATAAATTTCTCACCATAAAACAATTTCTTGCGCGTGGTGGCCTATTGTGTGGAATTTATGCGGCCTTCGTGCAATTCTGAATCTAAATATCTTTAATTATGCATCATATGCTCATAATATTCTATGTTCCCCGAACATCTTTTCCTATTGATTAGTATATTTTGTCTCGATATCCATAATTTACTTAGTTGGGGAATTATAACTTCACATTGATTGATCACTTTGTTTATTTAAAAGGTTCAAGCTTTGGAAAAAAGTAACTTCCGTTATCCGAGTATTAGTACAGCACACTCCGGTTAGAGCTAATTAATCTCTTTTTGAAGGCTTGACATGTGAACAATAGACTTTGAACCAAAGCCTTCTTATCCTAGCACGGCATGAATACTTGACCCGAAGTACATTTGCTGGTCCACGTATATCCGAAAGAAAGGGAGTATGTTTGCGTACGAGAAGGAGATGATGTATTTAGGTGCTATATAATACTGAGAGATGTCATCAAGGTCTTCATTAATTGGATAGTGCTGGAAACACTTTCTCGGGCACAAATCCTCTTGCATATGCTGTCTATATTAGTTTGACAATGTTAATGATTTTATTGTTTTTAATTGAGTGCTAATTGAAGGACAACTACATATTTATATTGTTAAGAAGACGTGTGGCTTTGAAAACTAGGAGGTATACCTGAGAAATCACATTTCATCCATTGACTGATGTGAATAATCAAGAGTTTCTGGCTACCTTGGGATTTTTTTTTTCTTGAAAACAATTTACTTTGATTTTCATTATATTGTTTCCAAAGATGATATATGCTGCAATTTGTCCCGATATATCCGTTTTTTGACGGGCCATGAACTGAGATAAAAATCGTGACGGATCTGAATAATTGAAATGATTTACGTGCTTTGACTAGATAATTCTCTTGCGGCTTGTGGTGAAGCAATGGATAGAAATGGTTCTTCGGAGGAAGACGTAGATGTAAACAACAGCAGAATTGACCCTCTAGCAGAAGATCATGAATTGAAAGGTCAATTGTTGCGGAAATACAGTGGATACTTGGGGAGCCTGAAGCAAGAATTCATGAAGAAAAGAAAGAAAGGAAAGCTGCCTAAAGAAGCACGGCAGCAATTACTCGACTGGTGGAGCAATCATTACAAATGGCCATATCCATCAGTATGTATCTATAATGTTCTGTAATCATGTTGATCAATACCCTAATCTCTAAAATAATTCAAAAATTCTGATGTTTTAGACTTTGAACCACACATGAAATGGCCTTCAATTACAACATATTTCATTTCTTCAGTCAACATGTTTTTCGCAGACAGAAGATTTGATAAATTACGAATACTCTTATCATCGAGCATTCTTGTTTTGTGAGCTAATAGGAAGCCCAGAAGCTCGCGCTTGCTGAATCGACCGGCCTGGATCAAAAGCAGATAAACAACTGGTTCATTAACCAAAGGAAGCGACACTGGAAACCCTCCGAAGACATGCAGTTCCTCGTAATGGATGCAATGCATCCACACTTTTACATGGACAATGTCTTGTGCAATCCCTTTCCAACCGACATGTCGTCTACGTTTCTTTGAGAATTTCTACGAGTCTAAGACGAATTTATATATTGTAAGTATGGTAAACAATGAAACCTTTGCTTTTAGTAAATGTAATTTTGGTGGTATATAACTTGTACAAACCCATGACTATTATCTATTCGCGTTGTTTGACTTGGAGTCTTGGACATGGTGTGCTTGAATTTAATTCAACTTTCCTCTTCGTATATAAGTCATCTAATTTCGATGACTACTATGCTTACTATCTTTGTTAGCATCTCATTAACAACGATAACGACGTGAGAGGTTGACGTGGTGGTAGCCATATTTTCGATTTCCTCCCATCGTGAGGGCCTGTAACCTTATGTTGTTGACCTTTTTGCTGGCCTGCTTAGATTTAGATTTTGGGTCCAAGGGAGCCCAATTAAGTTGGCCCAATAAAATTGCGGCCCAGATGAACCCTATAAATATCTGTTTCTTTTCTTCGTTTACCCCAAACTTCCCATCCCACGGATTCAGTTCTTGGCACCGCCACCTTCGGATTCCCTCCTAAGCCGCCGCCGGAAATTACTTCTGCAGCACCGCCGTTATTGTATAGCTTCTTGCAGACTCCGAGCATCCAATTGCTTTGATAATGGTGCAAGTATTAATGGGTTTGTACAGGAAGAAGTTGAAGAAACTAATACCCAGAAAGAAAATTAAGTGAAAAGAGCATATCCTTTTCAAGAAATAGAGGCTAACTGCCAGCGATACTGGGAGGTGAACTAGACTTTTTGGACGCCCACGCCCAATGAGATTGATGCCTCCAAGCCTAAATTCTATGTTCTCGACATGTTTCCTTATCCGAGGTCATTGTCTTCCACTTTCTCTTGGATTTTCAGTTTTGTGTTGTTTCGGAAATTTTACAAACTTTATTTGTTTTCTACTTTCTTTTGTTTAATGTCCTATTTTTTGTACTTGCAATATTTCTATGTCTGTTGTCTTTTACTTAATTTCTAGTTTGTCCGTATGAAGTAATATATATATATTTTTTTATAATTTTAAACTTGTTCATGGCTCTTGACATCTCTCTTTACCTAGTCCTTAGTTTTTTAAATTTTCTTTTCACTTTTAAAATTGTGGAAATGAGTGAATTTACAAGTCATGAAGAGTTTAATGGGTATGAAGGCTTTTAATTAATGATACATGAACATGAGGTTCATTGAGCGAAAGAGAAGTGACTAGAGAATTCAAAGGGAAGAGAAAGCAATTGGAGTTATCTATTTGGCAAATAAAATGGAACAACAAACAACTTTTTAAGATGTGTTTCCCTGTCAACATCCCTTCAGTTCACTTCCGATATACCTGCCCGATAAGCAATCCCATGGATAAATTAGGCACGGCTTTTGGAGGGACAGAGACTTTGGTTGATTCCATATTTTTGTTTCGTGCAATGTTTGATGCAAGTTGTACAAGACATATTTATAAATCATTATGTCATCCATATGTATTAATTTAACATCCCTATATCATTGATCCATCGTCATCCCATCTCACGAGCCTAATGATATCTTAAAGTACTCGTTGATGTTTTTAACCTCGTTGCCGTTATAACAGAATACAGGTTGCAAACAAAGTTAAATCATTAATTTTGTCACTTATGAGATGCTTGAAGAACGGTTTCTTGTCATCCGCATCTTGCCCACATATTCGGTGCTTTCATTTAAAATATTACGATTTTTTCAGTGGGGCTGGTTTACATGTTGGCCACCCTCTTGGATATTCTGCTACTGATATCCTTGCAAGACTTAAACGGATGCAGGGTTTCAATGTGTTGTATCTAATGGGTTGGGACGCATTCTGTTTACCTGCTGAGCAATATGCCATTGAGGTATGTTTTCCTTCATGAACATACTTTCTTAGTGGTTGGCTGCTATTAAGTTAGGTCCTTTCCTTTTTAATATTTTAAATGCACTCTTGACAGACTGGGACGCATCCAAAATTCACGACAATGAAAAATATTGACCGATTCCGCTCCCAGGTTACTACTTTTTAATCTGATTTATGAAACTTGATGTGGTACATATTCTCCAAGGCCTTTAATGTGTGTTGTTCTTCTAGATCATGCAAAGTACGTGAGTGATTCAAGTTGCTGATTGACAATTTTTCTTGTAGTGTTTTTTTTTGTTGATTCAAGTGATAATGCAGTACTTTCTGAGAATTTTATGGTATATGACTAACCTAGAGAGCAGTGATACAATCCATATACTCCATGCCAGTTGCAACTCTCATGTAAAACTGATTTTATATAAAGATTGACTTTTTAATTCTTGTTTACTGACAGTTGTCTTTATTTCCAGCTTAAATTGATAGGCTTCTCATATGGCTGGGATAGGGAAATTTCCACCACAGAGCCTGAATATTATAAATGGACACTGTAGATATTTTTGCAGCTTTTGAAGTGAGGATTGACATATCAGGTAGCAACCTTGCCACATAAGTGGATGTCATCTCGTGCAAGATACGTGGTACTTATGTTAAACATATTATGTAGGCTGAAGTTCCTGTCAACTGGTGCCCTGCTCTTGGCACCTTAATCAAATGAAGAAGTGGTGGATGGTGTAAGCGAGCGTGGCGGCCACCCTGTAATCAGAAAAATATGTTTTTTTTTCTTTCCAATCTTATTCTATAATTATGCTGTGTTCTCTTGCAGCATCCTACATTCAACTTTTGCTATTTTCTTTTTTTCATTTGTTGGATGGTTTTATGATTTTACATTTTATTTATTACCAAGCAGCCTATGCGGCAATGGATGTTGAAGAACTGCATATGCTGACTGCCTACTTCAAGATTTAGATGATCTTGACTGGCCAGAAAGTGTTAAGGAGAGCTACAATTTCATGTCCTGGATGATGATGGTTCAGAAATAGATATTAAAATCACTGTTTATACAACGAGGCCTGACAATTTTGGGACGACGCATTCTCAATTCATGTCATTTCAAAAGTTTCTTGTGTGAATTACAATGTTTCTAATTACATTCATCTTACATTGAAGCTACATAGTCTTTGCGCCAGAACACATCCTGGTATGCCTTTTATTTTTTAATTTCTAGGTCTAGTTCAATTTTTGTGGGCATTTAAAAAATTAATAATCTGGAGAACAGTTGGAAGAATACATTGAAATGGCCTCTAGAAAGAGTGATCTCGAAAGGACTGAGCTCCAAAAGAAAAAGACCGAGGTCTTCACTGGTTGCTATGCAAGAAATCCAGTTAATGGCGAGGCTATTCCAATTTGGGTTGCTGATTATGTTTTGGGACGGTATGAGATTATTTCCTAATTTCTGTAAGTTTTCAAATGTATCATATGGTCTCCGAAATCTGAGGTGCTCAAGTGACATGCACTGTTTATTTTTTGCAATCCTTGATGAGAATCTGCTTCTGTTATCAAGCAGCAAGGAGATGGAGAATTCTTATAGTAAATTAAATGTCTGTTTTCAAAATTGCCTCTATTGAAATTTACTCTTACAAATACAGTCAGAGGATAAAATTCCATCCCATTGCGCTTGTATTTTTTTCTTGTGAATATTTGAACTTGGCCCAACCAGTATCTTTTATTCGTTTGGTTCCATGTTACTGTGAAGTTGATTTGTTTTCCGTTTGAATCTTGCTAGAGGTTCATAACGGAGCTGATTTACCAGATTGATAGTGCTCTCCTTGTTGCAACTATTTTCATCCTATTTTTCTTATTTGCGAATCTGAAAGTTCATTCTCTTGAATAAATGTATTTGCGAGGTGATTAAAGTATCTGGATTCACGCTTGGGTTAAAGTATCTGGATTCACGCTTGGGTTGAGTGCTTGACTTGTTTTGCATTAAATAAATGAAGTTAAAGAGTATGTACGCTTTTTAAAGTAACGATGATATAACTGTATCTTCAAATCCGTGACTGCCATTTAGTAATAATGGCAGGTGATCAATCCTGCTTTCTTGAAGGAGTCGACCGTGGTGCTGCCTGTACAGATAATGGCAAGACCGGAGGAACCATAGAGGTTGAAGAAGCCTGGCCTTTAAACTTGCTTCATTGGATACAAAACTGTCCAAGTTGCTGTCTGGGAAAACGATAAAAAAGAGAATCTATGTTCCCAATAAGATTTTGAACGTTATTTTGGCTCCTGAAGGCGCCAAGGTGGCTCGATATCGTCAATTTTGAAGATGCTGCCTGCTGTAGATTATTAAACTTTATCCAATGTTCATGGTAGAACCTTAGAATCTATCACTAAAACTAATTCATGCAACCACGGTCTTAATTCTTAAAACCAAAGAATTGGGCAAAAAAAAACTTTAATAAATCTCATATTTTCTTGATCTCTACTATTTTGTTCCTAAAGGTGTAGGAAAGCTGAATAATTAATTATATGGTACCATTTATCTCAGATTTCAACTCCTTACTCTTGTTATTTTAATATAGCAAAAATTTGTGTCAGACGATATCACATGTCGTTTTTTTTTACAGATATCTTATTTTGGTCCTCCATGAAAAAATATTATTTTTTATGCTAAGAGTATTACTTTTTATTATAAATATCGGTAAAGTTCGTGATATCGTCTCACAACAGACCTACTCTTTTAATATTACTTTTAATATTACTCAAATGATTATTTGCACTAATTTGTAATCACATGCAAGGCAAATCAAACTTTTCGGATCGAAACTCAAAAAATGTGAATTTACTTGTGAACTATGAGCATGGCGGCCGTTTTATGCATGGCTTTGGATGAAGATGCAAACCCTGCAAATCGGGCATGAAAATTTGCATCTATCCATCCACTTCTCAATGCATTCCACGTGAAACAAGTGCCCGCAATTCGGTAATCTGTTCACCAAATCTTCGGACTCAAAATCCATCAAACAAATCGAGCATGTTTCTTCACCTCCTCCTCCTCCAAAATCGTGCATTCTGGAAACTGGGAGATCCAGCTCGCATCGGACACAGTTGCTCTCCGTGTATTGGTGGGGATGCAAAATGAAGGCGAGCAATCTTGAAAATAGCTGTGCGATGTGGAGAAATGGGATGTACATGCAAGTGTAGAGGATGAATGCAAGTATTGAAATTCGGGTTTCTGCATAGAGACAGATCATTTTGTTTCTGCTGTACGTGGTAAGAAGAAAAGAGATTGACGAGCGAAGAGAAGTGAAGGCTGTGGGCTTGGCTTTATATGCGAAATCTTGAAATTAAAGTCAACTGCTATTTCTTGAAGTTTTAAAATATCTTCCGATGATACAAACAAAATCTTTCTATCTTGGTGGTTTTATATACCATCTTTAAAATCGAATTCCAAATTCAAGATATGTTATTCTAATTTTGTTATATAAGAACACCTAATTTATTGCATGATTGTCTATTTTTTTGTTTTTTTTCGATGTGAAACTAAGCTGATACGACGTTCACGTGTAAAATCTTACATTAACATAAAAACCTAAATTATAAAAAATATAATTATAGAGGATGAAAGTTATGGTTTTTTCCTTTGGTGGAATGAGAGGTTGGTAGATTAGAAAAGTGACCATTACGAATACACATAATTAATGTTTCTTAATTAATTTGCTTCCTTTGGAACTTGAAACTAGCTGTGTAGCTTCATAGCTACACTAGAATGAATCAAATATTTAAAAATATCATATCTTATCCCAAAAAAACAAAAATTTATGTAATACAGTCTCACAGATCGTATTTTGTGAGACAAATATCTTATTTGAGTCATCCATGTAAAAATATTATTTTTTATGTTAAGAGTATTACTTTTTATTGTGAATAGGGTTCATCCGTCTCACAGATAAAAATTCGTGAGATCATCTAACAAGAGACCTACTACCTGTTATTTAGATATTACCATGGATATATTGGATGTCTTGAAACACGACCAAAGCGCAGCAACTTGAATCACGAACAAAACTCAACAACAATAAGAGCAAGTCGAGGTAAGGAAGATTCTTTCTCCGCAAGACGAAAGTGCCCGTATAAAGTGCTATACGTTGCAGGCAATCGTCCCTAAGATACAACGACTTCACGTCGAGAGTTTGCAGCACTTCAAAATCTCGAATTCAGCAAACAAGGATATGTAGGAGCTTCCAAATATTGAATGAAAAAATGGAGCAATATGACATGAAAAATATCAGAAATTCCAAGAAGAATTTTCGAAATATGCTGATTGAATTATTTATAAATGATCACCGGTTGCGTAGAAGAGACGCGTCTTTCCAGACTGGATGTTTTGAAGAGTCACAATTCTAGTCAAGGGACACAATGTTTGGTGCAAAAGCAGCCAAGAACGGATGCCAAGATAGCCAAGGGACGCACACTTTTCCAGAACCAGCGCTGCGCAGAATTCCAGAAAGGCTCGCGCACATGCGCAGCTTGTTCTGCCCATATGCGATGAATGTGCGCGGATTCTAGCGCGCATATGCGCGGCATCTTTTGTGAATCAACAAAATTATTTTCAAATAAATTTTGTCCAAAAAAAATAATACGGTCAAAAGACCACACCACACCTCCCCGCGTCGGGCGCGCGTGTGTTTAGTTGACCGAGACACAACCTATTAGATTATTCCCTTTCTAAAAACTTGTGGTATCTCTTGAAATCCAAACCGTTAACTCAATCTTGAAGTTTATAAGGGAGGCCATCTAATTTCATTTTCTGACGTGGGACAAGTGTAGGGCTGGGAAAATACTAATATATTATATTTTAAGTGTGGATTCAATAATCATAAAGAGCTGACAGAGACTATGAATCATAATGGAGAACTGTGCCCCTACGATGTAATCATATCTCCTTCCTGGTTTAACTACCACGTGACCCACCACGATTTGCGGAGCCGTTCAAATCCAGTTCATTAATGTTCTTTTTACACAAATCCCATTATTTCAAATCATATATATTCTGTCAATTTTTAAAATCAAAAAAGATTCTCAAAAATTTTTGAGATATATATTTTATTTAGATTAGTCATTTTAAATATAAATAGATTTGACTCGTTTTACGAACAAATATATGTGAAATCGTCTCACAAAAAATCTACTATTTTATAATATAAATTAACATTAATAATAAATTTGAAATATGTTTGTAGCTAGGTGTATCACTGCACTGTCATTATATATATATATATTTAGAGTCTAAGAGGCGTAAGCCCCATTTCTCTTTTGGTTTATTTCCACCTCTTACTACAAATGGAGGCCCATAGATCCTGATATCAAAAAACAAAGCCCGTCTATAGTTAAGTCAGAATGTTCGTTTTCATAAGGCCCATAATTTGAAATCTAAATACAAAATTTGAAAAATTTATTTCCAACAATAATGGAAAATACGGAACTGAATTGAAAATTCAATAGTCAAAAGTAAGAATATATACTCCCTCCATCCTAATATATAGATGCTACATTTTATTTTTGATATGTCTCAAATATACGGTGAAGTTTTCATATATAAAATTATTTTCTTCATTCTTTTATCAATCTACCTTTATGGATAAATATATCAACTAGTTTCAACAAATTTTTAATTACATTAAAATGTTACTTAGATAAAAATAAAATGAGAAATTTTATTGTAAATTGTACTTTTTAGTAAATGTTTTAATATGGGATATTGAATGAAGAATAAAATGTTAAGATTAAGACTTGAGCTTATTAGCTTAAGGGACGAGGATTGTCCAAATCCACATATAAAATTTTCAAAAATTTAATTCAGCTGATGTGAGACATCTAACACACCTTATTATGCTTAAGAATGAACAATTGGAGCGTGAAGTTTACAAGACATTAGCAGGTGGCTCATGTGAACCCTCGTGCCCATGAATAAATAACTGAAGAGTGAAGTTTATAAGATATTAGCGGATTGCCCATAAGACGGTCCAACACATAATCGGTTATACTTGAGCCCAACTTCACCCCAAAAGCTTGGTCAAGAAGGGATGATTGTCTAAGTTCATATATGCAACGCCCAAGAAATTAATCGACAGATGTGAACATCTAATAATAATAAGCCACTCGGGAAATGATATTCATAGTTTGGTCGCTTATCTTTCTTGTGCATCAAATAATTGAAAGACAATGTGCTTACTAAGTATTTGATTTCACTTTAACGTTACATCCATTCACTTTCCTATTCCTAGTTTTAGTCATCAATAGAGTAATTGCATTTATTAAACGTGACAATTAATTATTCAAAAAAAAAAGAAGAAGAAGAAGAAGTAACGACTAAAATAATATTTTGATTAACTCAATGGTTAATTCTAATGAAATCTTTGCCAACTGATTATCGAAATTTCAAAAATATACAATTAAAAAAGCATATCACTTTACTAAACAATACACAACCCTATACTTGTAATCTTAGCATGATTACCATAAACATGTAAGTTACTACCTATTTATGCTTCCATTATTGCTTGTTTCTTGCTCAAACCAAGCTCAATCATGGCGAAACCAAGTCCTTCCTATGCTATGGAATGGCTATCGCTGTTCTGCATTTTGACATCGACGATTTATTTATCACCATTTGCAGCGTCCCTTCCGACAAATATCACGACTAGTAGTAACAAAGAGTTGAATAAGATTGATTCTTGTTGGAGATTAAACCCTAACTGGGCGAGAGACCGCCAGGCATTAGCCGGCTGTGCTGTTGGATTGGGGGAGCGGTGCACTAGGTGGAAAGGGTGGTGCCATTTATGTAGTGACAGATGATTCAGATGATCCTGTGAATCCCAAACAAGGAACCCTACGTTATGGTGTCATCCAGATAGCCACTTTGGATTATTTTCCAAACGGACACGAGTATTAAACTTGTTAGTGAGTTGATGGTGAGTAATTTTAAAACAATTGATGGTACAGGTGCTAGGGTCGAGATATCCAATGGTTCTTGCATCACCTTAGAGAATGTGAAACATGTTATACTTCATGGGATCTTGTTGCATGATTGCAAACCCAGCCCACCGGCCTGGTAAGATCCGGAGCTCACGGAATCAGGGGCGGAGGTACAGCCCCTTGTACCCGGGCTTTAGCCCAGGTGGTCCAATTTTTTTTAAAAAAATTTATATTTAAATTTTTGTATAATTTTGGATAAATTTGATATTAGCCCGGATAGATCAATTTAAAATATTAAAAGATGTTAGAGTTTAAAATTCTAGCCCGGATAGCGCCAGATTCCTGGTTCCGCCACTGCACGGAATAGAGTTTTGTCGACAGGAAAGCTAGCGAGGGTGATGGCATCACTATCTACGCGTCTTCGGATTTGTGGATCGATCATTGTTATATCGTTCGTGGAACTGATGGTCTCATTGACATTACACATGCATGCTTCTACGTACCGCTATAACTATATGTCTATATCCAACAATTACTTCTCTCTACACGATAAGGTACAATCGAATAATGTCTGTTTTCTGATCATATTGTCATTTTGCACCTTAATTAACTATAGATATTCATCACATGCATTAATCTTTGATAAGCTCTTTAAAAATTATGGTATTCGTAGCCAATATTAATCAAACGAATTTGGGAAAAGTTTGAAATATTTTTAGAATTTCAGATGATGCTACTTGGACATAGTGATGACAATACAGCTGACAAAGTTATGAAAGTGACTCTGGCTTTTAACCACTTTGGACCTGGATTGATTGAGCGAATGCCCAGGTGTGTTAAACTTAGTCACCGGAAAATCAAATTTTCGTATAAATTTGTTTCTTCTAAAATGCATATGATTTCCTTACATACGAAACCTCATTAAATCGTTCTCCTTAGGGTTCGATTTGGCTACGTCCATGTTGCCAACACTATCGGTGAAAGTGCGGCTCCAACTATACTTAACGAAGGGAACTATTTTAATGCTCCAAATAGCAGCGATAAAGAGGTACTACAAATAAAATTGAGCTAATAGCAAGCTAGCAATTTTATAATTAAATTTTTGGCGGAACAGGTTACGAAGAGGGAGTCAAGTCAAGCTTTTGCTGCTGCTCCTGGGTCCTCAGTCCCCGCCTTAACATCGGATGCTGGCTTTCTCAGTTGTGTGCCCAATCGACCATGCATGCTCGTGAATGAGTAGCGATGATCAGTTTAGACTCGATATTACTATATATATCACATGGTGGGTGTTTTCACAATAATTAATGATGGATTAACCCTCGTCTTTAGTAATAGTAATAATGTATTCAATGAATGCAGAAGACGTTTCAACTTTAATCTTTGTATCAATGCATCTACATGTTCATGAAAGTACTCATAGTTAATTCAATGTTGGTATTATGTTATTGATGAACGATCAAGAAAATTACGGATATATAGTTCAGTAGAAGATATCCAAGTTGGACCCGAAAACCAGCTCGTTAAGTATTATATATACGTTATTCTCATAAATAAACAATAAAAATTTCAAAATTTTAAAATTTCATTAAAATTATATCAAAACCACAACATTTTAATTCCAGTTATACGTACAATTTCAACAAATACATCCAAGATGTGCATCATTTGAAATGTATCACTCANTTGATCTTCTCATTGTTTTTCTAGAACAAATTCAAGGATCATGAAAGTCAATATAATTTCTCTCTAGCGTGTGAAACGTATCTTTAATTCATCTTTCATATATATGTTGTGTGCGCGTGAGCGAGAGAGATTAATTAATTACAAATTCTAATGCAATGCATCCACGTAAATACTATAATTTTTTATTTTTAATTTTAGAATTGAATATATTTGTTAGGACGTCTGCTCTTAAGAATTCAAATTTCAAGCTTTTGGGAAAATAACATTTATTATATATATTTTTTCAAAAAAGGAATTTGAGATTAAAAAAAATTTCAGAAGGAAAAAGTATTTAAACTTCCTACTAATCTTTCTGTCTCCTAGCTAGTCAAGCCCTTGGCATTTATTGAGAAGAAAAAGCTCCCAATGACTGATATTAGTCGTTCACAGGATACACATCATACATATTAAATATTTTTCAAGATTTATTTTAACGCCATCATTTTAAAATATAAAATATAACCTTATTAGAATTATACAAATTAAATCATGATGTTTACAATAATACGATACGATTTTAACTTTTTTTATATAAAAAAAAGTTATATGTTCATGATTGTAATTTAGATATATATGCTTAAAAATTGGTATACGATATTATAGTTAAAGGGTTAGGTGAAGCAAATTAAATGTAAGTCAACGATTTCTTCAGTCTCCAGTCGTTCTCACGTGGAGCATAAGGAGTTTACTAAGAAAATTGATGGATTGATTAGGATGCTAATTATTCGACTTTACTTAGACACACACACACACACACACACACACACACACACGCATGCATTTGAAATATTAAAATATTAGATTTTATTTTTAAGTAAAAGATTCCAACAAATAATTAATTAAGGATTCATCACAACATACATTTGTATCATTAAAAAATTCAACTTTTAATTTAATGCCGTCGCGACGTTGATTATTTTAGATTTTAAGTCAGGAAAAAACATATACCATATATATATATATATCTATATGAACGAACGATACAACATTATTGTCCTATTGGGAAACGCGTCTCGATTTCAAAGTTGTTGCATCTAAATTTCAAGTCAAGATAGATTTTTTTTATAAAAAAAATCAACTCAAGTGTATCTGCACCTCTTGTAGGCGACTCTATGCGCAATCCGATTAGCAAGAAATGTTATAAAATATGATTAATTAAAAAATTTACTTCATATATAATATAATATAAGATAACATAATATAATATAAATGATATTAAATAAATTTTAAAATATGTTATTAACTGGCCGGGAAAACTATTTTTAGATGTTAAAGAATATCATGCTATATATCAAAGTTGTGTTCCTCGTGATGCAAGTATGGATAATTCGGATCATTCATTATTTCATTTCCCTTTCAATCATGCGATCGATTTAGAACAAGCTACGTTCTGGATCGGATTTCAATTCGGTTTGCCGCGACGATCATTCGGAATGCACTGATCAAGTGATTCAAGAAAGCTCATCGTGGAACCTATCGGATCATGAAGGCCAAGCTTTTCCAAGACTCTCGGCGCCGGTTTGGATGGTTATTTTTCAGAATCTAATTGCATGTATTTTTTTTATTACCGTATTCTCAATTTGGTATACTAGGAATATTTGTAATTTTCACATTTGAGTAATGAAATTTTAAAACTTATTTTAATTGATATTTACAATAATTTCCGCCCGATCACTCTTGCCAATATTTTTCTACTTATGGAAGAAGTGCACGTAATTAACTCTCCGTTTTCTCTTCACTGATTTGCTTTCTTTACTTTGGATTGAAAATTGCGCCGTTTTGTTGACTTTGTTCCTTTGGATTTACTTTCATCAAGCAGGAAAGATCCAACTAATTTTAATAGACTAACGCAGAGTTGTTTTCAACTAATAAATTAATTTGTCGTATTTCCTTTCTAAAAAAAATTTCTTTTGTTATTTTTTCGTTAATTTATTTTTTTTGGATGGTCATTTATGCGGGAAAAAAGAAAAAGAAAATTTTACAACTTTAAAAATATTAATATGTACCAATTTTATTAGCGTGGGTTTTCAAAGTTCTAATTTTCTTAGTTCTCATGACAAAAATAAGATAAAAGATCGAGAGAGTGGCACGAGGAGGAAAGTTTGTTGAAATTCAAATAATTAATTTAATTCTTTAATTTAAGATTTTGAATATAAATTTGTGTGATTGTTTTTTACTCTAAATCTAATGAATTTTGATACCATAATTTGAGTTCACATTTATCTCAATTTTTTTAATAAAAAAAATCGTCATTTCGATCGAAACATGGTATATAATAATGATGCTCACTACAAAAATTACATGCATATAATATCCGAAATAAATAATATTTGTGCGTGCGTGTGTGTCTATATATATATATATATATAACGTGGAAAAATTAATTTCGGGTTTTCGTCTGCCGTGTTGAAAAATTGGATAATCTCGAATCACGCTAATTATACCTTTTTTTCCTTCATACTTGAAGATCTAGTTAAATAATTTGAACGTTTCTGGATATAAAGGTATTCCGGGGGAAAACTTTTTACTAAAAATAAATAAATTTTAATGAATTTTTATTCTTTTTTTTTATTTTTTTTTAATCGTATAACAGCTCTTAATTAAAAATCCAGAAACTAGAAAATATCGATGATAAATTAAAACAGATATGAATAAAGGCGCGCGCAATGTTTTCCTTGAGTTGCGAAATAATTCCATACAAGTTGGAAAAGCGATGAACGTGTATGTTTGATGGTGGGCACCATTAATGGGACAAATTCAGTGTTACCTTTACTCAATATTTCAATTTTTCACTAGATAAGTTAATTTATCGTGTTAGTTCCACGTAATCAATGAGAAATTGGCGGAAGAAAGATTTTTTTTTTTAATAATAAATTAGTCTAAATTGAAATTTGATTATCCAGTAGCTAGTTTAAAAACAGTAGTTTTTAGTACAATAAATTGACTTCTATTGCATTTTTAATCCTCTCTTCGCTATGGTGCTGATATAACGTCGAACCATACATGTTAATGCTTCATTGAAAAATATACTAATAGTGCCAAAAAAAATTCAAGTTGTTGAAAATTAAAACATAATTATTTGACTATTTGGACTATCAAAATCCAATTTAGACTGGTAAATGTTGTTACAAACCAGGTGAATTTATGTATGTAAATTAAAAGTTACCGTAAAGTATTTAACAATTATCTTCAGTAGATCAAAGCCCAGGGATCGATCTGTTCTCAAAATTTATGTGATGATCAATTAATTTCGTCAACAATAACTTTGTGAAAGCGCCTGTAAGAGAGACCGCGAAGGATCTTTAATTTAATCTTCTGGTTTAGTCGAAGGTTGGAAAAATACGACTTATGACTCTGGATTACATTTGGAAATTTTTTATATCCCGTTTCAAATATTGTCGATTAATTTATTTTAAATAATTTAATGCACGTATGTCATCGTGCTTTAATTTATATTTTTATATATTACAAAACTTATGGAAAAGTTTTCATATTCCAAATTTTCTGTTTCATTTGGCAATTTATTTTAATCTTGAATTTAATTAAATGATGATACAACGCAACGCATGCATAGGGAAGACCAATATCCTGGCACGAAACATTATTTCTTAAATTAGAATTCTTAATTTCAGCTTAATTTTTATATACTACATATAATTGGAAAAATTTGGGATTGCGGCGTCTAAAGTCCAAGACTTGGAAGTCTACAAAAGCATGCAGTCCTGCCCCGTGCACGCATGGCTCGCGCCCCCTAATCTCAAACCCTTTCCTACCTACCTAATCCGTCCCGATACTCACACGTTATTGCGTACTCCCACCTAGCTAGTTTAATTTCCGATGAAATAAAATACAAAAATGGGAATTCTACACCTAATTCAACCAAAATAAATAAATAAATTAACCACCTCAGATTTCCAAAAAGCATCTCTCTTTTATTAATCAGAAGAAGGTCAAGAGGTCAATATATATTGAGTAGGTCTATTGTGAGACGGTCTCACGATTCTTTATCTGTGAGACGAGTCAATNTATATATGCATAAAAACTCAGAAACTGAGTTGTAAACACACATATAATTAGATGACATGAGACTATTTTTCGCTACTATTTTTTTCCCCAAAAAATGAAAATGAGTTTTTTAAAGAATGGGATTTTTTAAACCCAAGTGAACTAGTAAGATATAGTCTATGTTTGTGGATAAATAATTCGTGAAGCAATTTGTACGTTAGCTTCTTTTCAGTTTTTTTTTTCCATTTATCGGATAATTAATTAATGTAGCTAGCGACGTTGTATGTGGAAAAAGTTGGGACCAACAATGTCAGCAGAAAAAGTTGTAATTCAAATATCATGCATGGCTTAGTCAACCGGCTATCTTTAATTTCTTCTGGAAATTCTATAATATGACAGATTAATTAAATTAATTGATTTGATCGTTATCGTAATTCTTGGCCCTGAAAATTTAAAATGTCAAGCTTAAGTAATTAGGAAGAATTATTGATCAATTTAAGTTTCTTCTAGATCAAGAAGTTAAGTACTTGTACATTTCGATACCAAAATTTCTGGCCAAAACGCGTATAAAAATACCAGACAACATTAGACTGGAATTATACTAATTTGAAACATTCTACGTATGATTGTTGGGTGAGTGAGCTGCAACAGATCTGACCGTCAAATACGTTGACTTTGCCACACCTTTTCTTTTCGATCACGTGGAACGCGCCGCATAGCTTGGGCCTGTGCATTTTTATAAAGCTCCGATCCCCCGTAGCTGAGTGATTACCCATCCCGGCAGTTAGCTGAGTCACTTTCGGTGTTAACCAAAATTGGACGAAACGGCCCCCCTCCGCTCTCTTATTTCTTCCCCCAAGTCTAACCTGTGGGCCTTGCTAGCTGCCATATGGCATCAGGATTTAATTGAGTGGGGACTACTACTTAATTGGATTATGCAGATTTTTAAACAAGTAGACAAGAAATTTTACTTATGCCAAGGTACGTGTGAAACTAGTTTTAAAGAATAAACAATGATTCCTGTATGGTATGATATGTATTTAATGGAGTGAATGTCCAAGAATGAAGTATACGGGAGCGTTCCAATGTTGGACCTGAGCCCGCTTTGACGCAATTCTTACGTAGCTTTGTATACCAAACCACCTTCGGTTTTCTCACTTGCATGAAACGTACGTCATGAACTTCAAATTCTTACCCTTCAGCTAGCCCTTTCGCCTTTTTATATAAACTTGTCCATAGCACTTGCGAAAAAGCCTTCTTAGACTCTTTGTATTCTACAGCTTCGTTTTCTTTTCTTAATTTTCAAGAACCCAAATAGTTTTCTGCAGTTACCCCTCTTCCCAGTCTTTGTCTTCTCCGCTAATTGAATTTATTTATTTATGGGGGAAGGATGGGGTCTTACCCTCGAAAATCCTGATCCAACAGCGTTTTTCGGGAACCAGACTGCAGCGTTTGATCGTCGGAAGGCCGGTTTGATTATGTTTCCTGTTAATTCCAGTTGTAAGGAAGAGCAAGCTATGTCTTCGTCCGGTGCAGAACGGCGGTTGGCGTTGGGTGAATTAGATTTCTTCTCTGAGAAGAAAAGGCCTGTTAACGATTGCAGTCCTTTTGTGAAGAAGGAAGATTCAAGTGCGGACGTGAATGTAAGCATACGTTCAATTACTGTAAATCGATTACAATCATATCTACTGCTTGACTTAATACTGTTGGATTGGTTTTGAATTGGAATATTTATTTATTGTTTTAATTTTTATGTAGACTGGTTTGCAACTCGTGACTGGAAAAACTGGAAGGGATCAATCTACGGTGGATAATGGGATATATAGTTCTAATACAGAATGTCATAAACGAGCCAAACATGAGGTAATTTATCAAGGATATATGCAACTGTTACATTGCTTTTGATCTCTTGTCAGCCTTCACTTCGATTCGTTTCTTTCATTAAATTATCTATTTGTGATTATTTTTGCGTGCTTGATTAGGTGGCTCAGCTCAAAGTCGAGCTTGAAAGAATGAACGCTGAAAATCACAGGTTACGGGGTATGCTTACTCAAATCAGTAACAGTTATACCGGCCTGCAGACGCATCTTGCCTCGTTGATGCAACGCCAACAAAACTCAACGACCCCGAACACACAGGAACACGTGCACGAGGTAATTCGATCATATTATTTTCATTAACTCTTTAAGATTTCGTCATATTAGCTTCTGTTTCAGCATATTTAATAAGAAGAAATTTTATGTTTCTAATACTGTTTTTGTTGGTTTTTAAATCAGATCGTTGACAGAAATTCTGAAGAGAAGAAACAAGAAAATGGAGGGGTGCTGAAGGCTCCTAGACAGTTCTCGGACCTGTCCCCAGGTGCCGCCAATAAATTGGCCAGTGAGCGATATTCTAACTCAACATCCGAGGAAAAATCTCAGTCAGGATCCCCGAAAGTCGCAGAACTGTTGCCGAGGAGTAAGAGGATTGGCCGGGAGGAGAGCCCGGAAATTGAAGACTGGTCTCCGAACAAGGTTCCAAAGTTGTATCCCTCGAAGCGTGATCATGAGTCCGGTGAGGCCACCATGAGAAAAGCGCGTGTCTCGGTTCGAGCACGATCGGAAGCTCCCATGGTATCTAGCTATTTGCAATGGTTGATTTAGGTTCTTGCTTGTGGTCAAAGAGGGTATTTAATTTAATTCCTTTTTGGCACTAAAACGATATATAATGATTTGTCGTAGATTCCAGATGGATGTCAATGGAGAAAGTACGGGCAGAAGATGGCTAAGGGTAATCCATGTCCACGAGCATATTATAGGTGCACCATGGCAGTCGGTTGTCCAGTACGCAAACAAGTATGTGACATACAGATGCATTTATTTATGATGAAGTTAAACGTAAGAGCGATTCAAACTGACAAATTGGTCTATGTATCAATCATTATGAGATTTTAATCAAGTAGATTTTGTAACATCACGACTCAATATTTGTGTCCGTATGTTCATTGAAGTTTTCAACTATTTTTTGTCAAAGTTTTCAACTTTATTTTGGTAAAGATTACATTATCTTTTGTTAAAGTTTTTGGTGCAAGTTCCTATATGTTATAGAGAGTCAAATTTGATGGAATGGAGTCGCAATAAATCATGTTTAGTATGCTATTAATCTTGCCTATTTATTCATATCCATTTTGATATCTAAGTAAATGGAAAAGTATATGTGATCCTGTTCACAAAAATTAGGCCAACATTTAGTTTGGTGCCTTGGAAATTACAGGTCCAGAGGTGTGCAACAGATCAAACAATCTTGGTCACGACCTACGAGGGAACACATAACCACCCACTGCCTCCCACAGCCATGGCCATGGTCTCCACCACATCAGCGGCGGCAGACATGCTTCTTTCCGGCGCCATACCAAGCTCCGACGTGTTGATGAACCCAAATTTTCTAGCAAGAACCATGGTTCCTTGTTCACCGAATATGGCTACAATCTCCGCTTCAGCTCCATTTCCAACTGTCACACTTGACCTCACACAATCTCCAAACTCGATGCCATTCCAAAGACCACAAGCTCAATTCCACGTCCCATTTCCGATTACTCCCCATCAAAACATCGCCTCCATTTCGACTCCGCCGATTCCTCAGATATTAGGCCAGGTCATGTTCAATGAGTCCAAGTTTTCGGGTCTCCATATGTCTAAGGACGGTCCATCGCTGCAGCAACCACAACTTCATCCGGTGGCAAATCACACATTATTTGAAAACACCCTCAGCGCGACAACGGCGGCAATTACAGCCGATCCCAACTTCACCACCGCTCTTGCTGCCGCCATCTCCTCAATCATTGGTGGAACATCTCATCCGAAAGGCAACGCAGATACAACTGCCAGCCACGAAAAAAACAGTTTACATGGAAAATAATCAAATCGTTTTAGTTTATACTTCACTCCTATTACATAAATTTTCCAAACTTTTTACTGCACCAGTGATCAGGTACCACTTGTTCATATTACTGTTGCATTGATGTATCAAACGGGGAAAGCTAGAGGGTATATCTTCTTTTCAACTTGTCGATTTTTTCTTCTGTGAACATTTTCTATCTCATCTGTAAATTAGAGGACCAGCTGTGAAAAGTATCTTTTGAAAATGGAAGCCTACAACTCGGGCGTTTATTTGATTGACCCGTTATCTCTGATTCCATTGGTATTTGGATAAACTTATAAATCAAATCATTGACTTTCAGGAGACTTGGTTGATTTTTGCTAGCAATAATTAATGTAAGAGGATTATATATATGTTAGTTTATTCTATGATTTGATCATGCATGCCTGTGCTTTCAACAGTTGGCACTCTAATTAGAAACTGCCTCCAGGAACAAAAAGAATTCAAGGCTGATATTTCAGTTCTTGATGACTTTTGCAGGGCAAGACGGTCTCACGGATCGTATTTTGTGAGACAGACCTCTATTTGGGTCATCCATGAAAAAATATTACTTTTTATGCTAAGATTATTACTTTTTATTGTGAATATCGTTAAGGTTGACCCGTCTCACAGATAAAGATTCGTGAGACCGTTTCACGAAAGATATACTACTTCTGCATACTGCAGTGTTGGGTGAATGAAAGCATGTTGAAATTTGAATCTTTTATTCTATTCAATAATTTAAATTTTTAAAACATAATAATTAAAATAGAATTAAAAATTACACAATAAGTAAAACTATGCATAACAATAAATTAAAAGCTAGTACATCAAAGACTAAAATTAGACAAATTAATAGATTAAGAGCAAAATGAAACAAATTAGTGGAAAAAAATGGTTATTTCCTTAAATGAAATGTCAAAATAGTAATGTTTGCAAATATAAAAATGATAGAGATCTCTAAAAAAACGACTTAGGTAAAAAAAAATGTAAAATGAAAATCGAAAGATAATATGAGTAGATACTATAAGAGAATATGATGGTTTAGTTTTATATATTATCCTTTAAATTTATTTTACTTAGAAGACGTTATTTTAATAAATATAATTTATTTTGTAACTACAAATTAAAACATAAAATTATAAAATGAAACATTTCCAATTCACCTTTGAATAGGGGTGAATATTAGGATAAAACCGAATCAAACTATTAAAATTCGAATTAACTGAATCCTTTTTTACCAGATGATTTGACCGAAATTGTCTTTAAAATACCGAATTAAAATCGATTATTTCGGTCGATCACCTAAATTAAAAAAAAAAAAAAGAATGCGAAAACCGATTCTTTTAATTACGAATTTATTTGCGTTTGGAAAACAATTTTTTTTATTACTTGTCTTTCTGATTGTGCACGTCCTTGCTGCCATTGCAATTCGAGAAGATAGCGAGGAATTGTAAATTGTATTTTTGTCAATGAAGATAGATACAAAACAATACATGAAGCAATAACACCCCAAATTATGGGCTAATATCCAAGCCCAACTCCAACACTACACCAAAATAATGACCCAATAAAAATTTAAATTCAATTCAATTTGATTTTACCGATTTTTAAAATATAAATTATTTTGGTTTAACCCATGCCTTTTAAAACCATTGGTTTCCAACAAAATAAAATTTATGGGTATTTCCCAATAGGTGAAATATACGAGGTGTGAAATTCAAATGTAATTGCTTAAAGAAAACTCGTCGATATTGTTCCATCTGCACTACTGACTTTTTGACAAAACAAAGAATAAAGCAAACCCATTCACGAGAGACAAATCGAAGCATTTCAATTTTTTTTTTAAATGAAATTCAAACACTGCTAACGTCCAAATAAGAGATCAAAGGGTATGAGATTAATTAAATTGTTTAATAAAATAATAATAATAACAATATTAAGAAAATAGATTAACGATATATAATAAGTCATATATTAAACGCTAATATATTTATTTTCAAAAAATATTATTCACATTAATATATACGTGAGACGAGTAAATCCGTGAGACGAGAGAATTATATGATATAAAAAATAATATTTGTTTCGGAACTCTTCTATTCTATTGTGTTTGATAATTTAAATTAATTTGTTCGATAAACATATTAAAAAAATCCATACCTCTCGTACTTTCAGATGATTCCGTCCTTATCAATTAAATATTTTATGTTATATTAAAAGTCTCTCGAAATCCAACGGTTTAAATGGAAGAAGACTTAGTATAATCCAACGGGTGGGATTTCCCTGCAGCAGTAGCTGAGCGAGGTCTTTCCTCTTATTCCTGTCTCAAAGCTTCTTTGTTATTTAATTAAATTAAATTTCTCTTTCTGGTTCGACGTTACCGGTGAGGACTGCAGTTTCCGATTATTAGTGTACTTGTTTACAGTTCAGTATGTTGACGAGTTTCGTGGGTTTTCTTTGTGGGTGGGGTGGCATGGTGGAGAAATTTTAGGCTTTGAGGCTTTGTTTGGAAAACGACGTTGTGTAGTTTGCTGTCTATTTGGTTTCGACTTGATTTTCTGGATTTTTTATGCTGGTTCTTGCTTTTTAAAATTTTTGGGTGGGTTTATGAATGTTTTAATTAATTGGGTTTTATGTTTTTGGTGTGTTGTTATTATGTTTTAATTTTTCACTGTTTCCTCTGTCTATCATACAATCCGTCATTCTTTTCTTGCTTGACATGTTACGTGTTGGAAAAGGGAAAAATGTACATGTATTTGTAATTTACTTTGGGTGGTGGACTGAATTTTTTTTTATTCATGGTTCTGATCTGTGCCTTTGTTGGAAAAATGTGTTATGATTGTACGGAATTTGAGGTGAATTGATTTTTTCCTGTAAATTTTGTTTTCATTTTGCAAAATGTAGGCTTTATTCCCTGTGTAAGATCTCTTCGTAGGCTTTAAACCTTGTATAAGATCTCTTGGATCAACGAACTTGAATAATTAGTAACTTTGTGGGCTTAATTATCGAAAGCTAGTAGGAATTTCAAATTATTGGGAAAATATATGTCGTTGAAAAAAGAAATCGTTGGTTTAATGTATTACAATCTTGGTGGCTATTTAGTTTAATGATCTTCAATGGCTAATGTTGAAATTGATGTCTCCAATATGGATATGTAATAGAATTCTATTTTAATTTGATGATGATATAGGTCAAAATGGGAATGAGATTTAAAGCTCTAGCCTTCTCCTTGTTCCTTTCAAGCTTCTTGTTTTCTCTTGCCTTTTCTGCATCAAATGATGGCTTGGTCAGAATTGGACTGAAGAAGCTGAATTTGGATCAAAACAATAGGCTTGCTACTCATCTTGAGTCCAAAGAAGGGGAGGAATCGAAAGCTTTGAGAAGGAAGTACATTTTCCGAGGCAGGCTCGGGGATAGCGCAGACGATGATATCGTAGGATTGAAGAACTACTTGGATGCTCAGTACTTTGGTGACATTGGAATTGGCACTCCTCCACAAAAATTCACTGTGATTTTCGATACTGGTAGCTCTAATCTGTGGGTGCCATCCTCGAAATGCTATTTTTCTGTAAGTCTGGATTCTGGAACCTTTGTCTAGGTTATGTGAGAAAAAATGGGTCACTATGATCATCTTTATGCAGTGGATAGAGACTGAAGGATATTTGAAAATTGACATATGTTGGTGCAGGTTGCATGTTACTTCCACGGAAAGTACAAGGCAGGACGGTCGAGTTCTTACAAAAAGAATGGTTTGTTATTATTTTCCCATTTCTTCTCAGTTTATCTCCATGTTCATGTTCTATTTTCTACCATGAGCTGAATCATGTTAACTTTTAAGTTAGATTAAAGGTATATATATTATTATATATTAAGATCTAGTGTTTCCACTTGTATTGCACTATTGCTAACTGAGGATGTAATTAACCCCCTCGCATAGAACTGTCCAAACATTTGGATGCACAGAATGGGCATGTTAGATGCATCATATGTGCATCAAATGCCATAGCTGTATTATTATTATATGATAAATTATCAGATGTTATTTGACTTGTAATAATACTAATTGATCTGTTGCCGTTGTATATTTGAATCAAGCTGTGTGCGATTTGCTATTTATTTCTTGGGTTTGTTATAAATTAGACTATGAAGTTGTTATTCTTAGACATAAAACAATCTTTGTACAGGAAAATCCGCTGCAATACATTATGGGACAGGAGCTATATCTGGATTCTTTAGCGAGGATCACGTCAAAGTTGGGAACCTAGTTGTCAAGGGCCAGGTTTCCCACTCCTCCTTTGAGTTTTCACTTTGCACTATTGTTAGACATAGTAATTCACAGTAGAGTGCTGATCTGTCCAGGAATTCATTGAGGCAACACGAGAACCTGGTATTACATTTTTGGTGGCAAAGTTTGACGGCATACTGGGACTTGGTTTCAAAGAGATCTCGGTTGGAAATGCCACCCCAGTATGGTTAGTGTTGGACCCTTTTTTCTGTAGTGTGTTTTGGCGTGTTATTTTGAGAAAAAAGATGTTGATTTTTTTTTTCTCATTATCCGAACTTTAGTTTTCGTCGCGTGGCGTGGAATACAGATGGTTACTGAGATGGTCATATGCTTTTTTGTTTGTTAGAATACTTTGCCATTGTGTGAGTTTGCTTTCCTTGCAGGTACAACATGGTTGAACAAGGTCTTGTCAAGGAGCCCGTGTTCTCATTTTGGTTTAACCGTAATCCGGAGGAAGAAGAGGGGGGTGAACTGGTTTTTGGTGGAGTTGATCCTAATCATTACAAGGGTAAACACACGTATGTTCCAGTGACCCAGAAAGGCTATTGGCAGGTTGGTCGTCAAGATACAAAGGATATAGTTTGATTAATATAGTTCTTTCTTTAATACTTAATTTTCTGTTTACAGTTTGACATGGGTGATGTTCTCATTGATGGTGAAGAGAGTGGTATGTATGCTGCAATGCTTCATGATGTACCATTTACTGTAATTAGAAAGATATAATGAATCAAGAATATGTTTTCTGTTAGTCTGTAAGATGGTTTTCATTCAGAATTATCTTATAATATGCACTGTGATGAATTAGCCTTGCACCTCTGTATTCTTAGGTTACTGCAATGGTGGATGTTCAGCTATCGCAGATTCTGGAACTTCTCTCTTAGCAGGTCCAACTGTATGTGCTGGATCCACCCTACCAAACCAAGTCTTCAATTAACTTCTCATTTTTCGAAATATTATCATCAAACAAGTTGTTTATCAAATTAGTGATATGGGAGGGGAGTGGTTTTTCGGTTTTCGTAAGCTACTGTTCTTGTTCATAGTATTTTGTGCTTATTTCTTGTATGTCTGTAGACGGTGGTTGCTATGATTAATCATGCTATTGGAGCTGCTGGAATTGTCAGCCAAGAATGCAAGGCTGTGGTCGAACAATATGGGCAGACAATTATGGATTTACTAATTTCAGAGGTAGTTTACTATGTTAAGTTTACCTTCTTAAAGGTTTCAGGTTTTCTCCTGTTTGTCTTTTCTGAACCTGGTATTCCACATGACCTTAGGCACAACCAAAGAAGATTTGTTCCCAAGTTGGTCTATGCACTTTTGATGGACGTCATGGCGTTAGGTTTGTCCCTTTCACTTTACCTCACGCCGGTTTTAATGTGTCCTTAATGATTAGTTTTGTGAATGTTAGATTTCCATTCATGATACTTTTTTTTTGTGCTTGATATCTGCACATAGTGCGGGCATTGAGAGTGTAGTAGATGAGAAAAATGGCGTATCATCTGGTTTGCATGATGCTATGTGTTCTGCGTGTGAAATGGCTGTTGTTTGGATGCAAAATCAACTGAGGCAGAATCAGACACAAGATCGCATCTTGAACTATGTCAATGAGGTAAACTTTAGTGTTTTTGGGATGAAAGTTTATTGTTTTGATATTATACTGGTTGACACATAAAACTAATGAAATTTCAGCTCTGCGAACGGCTTCCAAGTCCAATGGGAGAATCCTCTGTTGAGTGTGGAAGCATTTCTTCTATGCCTAATGTTTCCTTCACAATCGGTGGAAAAGTTTTTGATCTGTCCCCAAAAGAGGTATGAAGTAAACCGCAATTATTGTTTTGGTCAGGTTACTGCATAATTTTTCTCTGTGCTCTAAATTTGAATCAAGGTGGGCTACTTGGCTGGTATGTTTTACAACACCACCACCCCAACCCCAACCCCAACTCCTCTGAACATAGAAGTTTTGAAGCTCACTCTCTTTTCTGTTTTGTTTTTTAGTAATTAAATCATAATTTAGGCTTCTATGTTTTGATTCAGTTTTTCAACCGTAGCAATCTACATGAGTGAGATTAGATGTTGTACTAACTTGGTTTTTTCTCACGAACTAATATATGACTTTCCTAGAGCATTGAAGGAGACAATTTTTACTATAATTATAGTTTGAACCCTACTCTATAATGAAAGGTGAAACCCTCCGTAGAACGCTAAAATTTAGACGTTTTAACGCTGATGATGATGATTTTATTGCGTTTCTTCAGTACATACTCAAAGTGGGAGAGGGCGCTTCAGCACAGTGCATCAGTGGTTTCACGGGTTTAGATATTCCTCCGCCTCGTGGGCCTCTTTGGTAATATTCTTTCCTTCCATGTCGAATTAACCCATCTCTTTCTTGTAATTTATGTTTCTGATGAATATTTGTTATATGCCATTGAAACGATTCTTGCAGGATCTTGGGTGATATGTTTATGGGTCGGTACCACACTGTGTTTGATTACGGGAACCTGAGAGTCGGATTCGCTGAAGCGGCATGAGATAAACCGGAACCTGCAGCCCGTTGATGTTAATATTTGTCTGTGTTTATGTGTGAGGTTAGACTGTTAATTTTATGGTGTCGACTTGTACCTTAAACAGGGTGTGTACAATTTGCTCTTCGTTTAACCTGATGCTGATATTTGACCGACGTATCAAACTATCAATGTTGCTTTAAACGTTATAGAGGATGTCGTGTAAGATGTCTAATATCTGTCATTTTACTTTTTCGATGAGCAAATAAAACACACATGTATAATGTAACAAAGAATCGTTGACGTTAGTGCTTTGATCGTTTTTTTAGTTTGTATTTAATATTTAATGATAAAATATTTGCATACTGAGCAAATAATTATGCTAAAGATTGAAATTTTATTCATTGTCGATATTTTTATTTTTCATATAGATAGTTTTTGAAAGTATTCATTTGTATTTTCTTTTTAATTGAACTAGAATGATTTTTGGATATCATTATAAATGACAAAAATTTGTGTGAGACGGTCTTACGGATCGTATTTTGTGAGCCGGATCTTTTATTTGGGTCATCTATGAAAAAATATTACTTTTTATGTTAAGAGTATTATTTTTTTTTTGTGAATATCGGTAGGGTTGACTCGTCTCACAGATAAAGATTCGTGTGACCGTCTCACAAGATATATGCTCCCATTAAATTTAGTTTAATAAAATTATTTTTTTTTGGGTTTTCCGAATTGGACCATATGTTTTGGAGAATTAGAATTGCATACCATCTTTTAAATGTGGTCTCCGTAAGAGTTTTCGGATTCCACTGTAAAAGAGTGTTACCTTTTTGGCGTCAAGCTCGGGTGTCATTCTTTAAATTAAATCGTGCGTGCGTGCGTGCGTCTGTTTGAATCTCGAGAAAGGGCAAACGGTGTATAATGGAAGTACCATATATGGGAGGCATTTTGAAGCGATGTGGATCTATTGGCGTGACAACATGAAAGCCAACCAAATGCATTTGGAATTAGCATTAAGCTGGTCATTTTGAGTTTGGTTGTTTGGTCCAAACTTCCCAATCTAGCGTGAGCTGTCACATCTACTGTAATATGCCTTCCCCCATCTGACATGACCAACTTATTTTAATCATTACACCTTCTATTGTGTTCATCTCCAATTTCACGGGAATGGACCAAATAACATTAGTTAAGGTAAGAGACAATACTAAGCAAAAATTGAAACGATAATGGTATAAAAGAAAAGAAAAAGAGTAGTACTTTCTTAAGCTGTTGGATCAAGAAATCTTCACAAACCCCTGCACATTTCACATTTGAACGGCATGTCCAACCTCATATTGCAGAACTTGAAAACTTAGATCCGTTCTTGTTTTACAAACAATCCTTGTTAGATAAACCAAACCAAACCAACACAACAAGGATAGACTTTTACCAAACTTGATATGGAAAATAATTAATTGATTGCCACCTAGGACTGATCGTGGAGACTAAAAAATCACAAGTGGACATTTTGTTCTTCAAGCTATTGTTTTCTTTTGGTATTGATTGTATTCATAAAACCTCTATGGTATGAACAAATAATTCAGTAGCACAATTCAATGAATGAGGAAAAGAAAACCACAAATCATGGTCCCTCACGTAACTTTCTTGCTGTTTGAATGGGACAATCTCCGGTCTAGAGATTGCAACTGGCTTCGAAGGTTCTGGTTTTCTTCAAGCAATCTGTCATATTCAAGAAGAAATCCTTCTGATTGTTTTTTCAAAGCGAAAGCACTGGCTTCTGCATTGCTTGCTTCTTTAGACTTTTCTTCAAGGTTTGTCTCGAGCTGCTGGATCCTCTTGTGCAACGATGATGTCTCTGCTTCCAGTGCTTTGATGTCCTCAGAAACTGGAGGCTTACCATCCTCAAAAACCCGACTTTGTTTCTTTACTGCTTCCATTGTCTTTCTCCTTACGCGCAGTTCTCGGATATAATGATGTAGTCTATCAATCATCAATGCAAGGAATAAGGAGAATCCTGCACAAAATCATTTATTCTAAACTGATCACAGAAGTAGAAATCGAAATAAGGGAAATTTGGCATTGACAGTTTAATTATAAAGGTAAGGAAGTGAGGTTGGAAATTTTATGCAGCCCCATTGAACGAACATAGACTTTCTAACCAAAAATCTGGCTGAGAGATCATATAATAAAGAGTTATATTCATGTTAACTTGCAATGCTAAAAAATTTCGAAACCATGTGAACCTAATGGCCGCCATTTTCAAGATGTTGCATTTAAATTATTCATATTCTTTTAAATTAATTGAATTCGTTCGTGCCACTTGATCGAGTACGTTCCCCAAGCCTTGGAGGTAACATGACTCCCAACAGACTATCATGTCCTGTGTAACATGCAAAAACCTGATTCACCATATCCCATGAAAAAACCGAAAAGGATTCTACTCGTCTACTTAAACTCATCATCCCTATATCCTTACTTCACAAATAGCGAGCTCAGAGATACTTTTCTACACAAAACACAAAGGCTTAGACCAGATTTCTCCAAGTTAATTATGCATACCAGTTTACAACCAAAAAACAAAACAAATTTAATCAATCTCAGAATTACAAATACTCAGGGATCCACTTTGAATCCGAAAATTGCTTGAAAAAGATTAAAAAAAAATTAGGCCGTAAGAATTTCCAAGATCCTTGTTTGGTCATCAAATCCTTTTGCTCGATCCCTTATCTCGAATTTTAGTTACGCATGTCAAAGCACAATCAATATCAGATCCATCAGTATGTAGTACGAGAGACAAGCAGAGCAAGACATCCTCTCCAATTAAAAAAAAAAAAAAAAACAAGAAGCAATTCTAGTGCTAATAATGCTCATTTAGGCTCAAAATACGTTATAGCCCATCAACTAAACCCCAGATTGCATCCCCAAACATTTTGATGAATCAACCCAAATAGACACCCACTGGCATGAATTATCCAATACAAAAATGTTTGCTCATCATAAAAATCCCCAAAATAAATCACAGATAGGAAAATTAATCAAGCAATTACAATGCCACAAAGAATAGACATATCGCACAAAAGATGGCATTTTGAAGTATGTTTACCCATGAGAGAAGCTTCAAGAAGGTTCTTCGCCAGAAGAATCTGATCCGTGGGATTAACCTCACCATCGTCTGTCCAGCGTCTCTGGATCTTCAGCGCACTGTACACAGTAGACATCATCACCACAAAAACGGTTCCCGCCACCGTCTTCACCACAATCGGGCCGCGGCCCCGTTTGACCCGGTCCAAACCCATTATCACTAGCTTCCTAAACGGCGTCTTGAACACGAACACAACTATCAACGCCATCTCCGACAATACCAGAGCAAACAGCAACTGTATCATTTTTATGCTATCGACGAATACAATGTGGGATCGATCGGAGGACGGACAAAGAGTTTGAGCGTTTTAATTCATTTCATCCTAATTCCAAACACCAAAACGTGCAGTCCTATATTTATTATTATTTTTTATTTGATTTGATTTTGATTTTGATTTTGATTTTGACTGTGAGAGCAAAAAAAATAATTATATTTTGAAAAAATACTATAATTTGATTAAAAAATAGTAAAAATTTGTGTGAGACGGTATCACAGATCGTATTTTGTGATACATATCTCTTATTTGGGTAATCGATGAAAAAATATTACTTTTTATGTTAAGAGTATTACTTTTTATTGTGAATTTCGGTAGGGTTGACCCGTCTCACAGATAAAGATTCGTGAAACCGTGTCACAAGAGACATACTCTTACAAAATACTATATATCTCAACTTATTTAAAACTGAATGGGGAAAGGTCCATCCACTTTCCACCTAAATACCTATTAAAGTTAAAGCTACACATTGTGTAATAATTATGAACAACGCTATTACACCGGCGCACATTATCTAATAATTTTCATTGATTTGAGTACAATATCTCTTCGTTTGGTGACAAACTTTTATTTAACGGAGTTGAACTTAACGTAACGTGGCCCCTTTGTGGGCACACTCCATAAACCAGAAGCACAAGTTGTACCTATCTTGGGTATTTTACTATTTAAGTATTTGAATAATATAGATTATCATCGTCGACACGAATAATTTTATCGATTGGTTTTACAATTGATATCTGACTTAAATATGGTATTCGATTACTCATGAATGCAGATTGATGTAATTATATATAATTTTTTTATGGAAAAAACAATTATCAAAACATAATATTTTCAATTATTGCATGCATTCAAATATTTGCATTGTGTTATTGTGGATTTATATTGTCACGATCCTAGCCGACCGTCGCCTATTTTCTCAGGAAAATTGGGAGGAAACATTGGTTTAGGTTGTTTGAAGCTTGAATTCGAAATTTAGAACATAATTCGAAACTTTCAGAGGTATATTTTAGATTTTAGGGTTTCGAATTTTGGGTATTTTGATTCATTTGAATTCAAACAATTAATATATGTTACATTGTTAATTGTAGGTGCTATATATGAGTTGCTTAAAGGTATTAATAAAATTTCCGACTTTATTTGAGCATAGTTTCGAAAATTCAGATTTATATAATCGAGGTTTTCGAATTTTAGTGTTCAATAATTATATGTTTAGATGCTATAGAATTGTTGTATATTAATTTTAGAACTATTAGAGCTTAAATTATGGATTTTTGGAATTTTAGGCTAAATTGGTGAATATCGAAAACATAAATGGAAGTTGATATAAAATAAATTATTTGCCACATGATCGGATTTTTCGGGAAATTTCCTTGGGATATTTCATAGGTAAATCAAGTATCAGTTGAGGTACGCATGAATTGTTTTATTATAACGTCTATAATGACGTGGAATAATGTTAAGTATTTTGTAATGAGTTGGACATGCCTTATATGCTTATGTGAATAATATGATTGCATTCATGATTTTTTTTGAGTTTATATGCTTATGTTGATAAATGATCCTTATTTTTATAATTTGAAAATAATAAAATAAAAATATGTTTATTTTAAAAAGAATATTTGGGATATTTGTCGACTAATCATATTAACTATTCACGCATATATAGCATTTCGAACCTTGACTCCGTTGATTTCTATCATGATTGATCTGTTGGGATTTTGAGTCATCGATGAAGCGAGTGATAAGATTATATCACTCCTGACATCTCATCGATTGAACGAGTGATAGGATTAGCACACTCCTGATGATTGCATGAGGATTTACCGGGTCGATATCGGATCCTCGATACTACGTGCATGGATGAGCGGTGGCTTGATGTTTCGTTGCTGCATCCCTGGCACGGGTGACCATTGTTCCTACTGCTGATGCCATTCGTTTGGACTATGTTTTGGTATTCGTTATTTCGTTGTTACCGACACGTATTGTATTGCATTTCATTGCATTTTACTTTATTTTATTTCATGTCAGTTATATTTGTCATAATTTTACTGGTTCGTCATACTAGGGTCTAACCACTATTTTTTTTTAATGTTGTGGTTGTTTTTGATGTCATAACAGGTTATCTAGAAGGATTTGACGCGAGCGTTAGGTAGTGGTGCCTAGTAGTTGGATTGTTATTGAGTGTTCCCAGATCATATATGTGTGTATTATTTTATCGAGCCATACATTGCCAGGGGATGTCATGTGTAGCTGTACTGTTACTTTTACGATGTTTTGGATTGATATTTGTGTGATAGAACTTTGTCGGCTCTGCATGTGTTAGTCCTGACCAGCGCGGCTGTAGGTCTGTGAATTAATGTTATGACTTTATTTCGAGTATATAAATGTTGTTATGTTATTTGAAAATTTTTGGGATATCATACTTACGAGGATGTTATGTCGAAATTTATATTGATCAAAAAAAAATTTTAATCGTTTTCGCTATTTATATTAACGAATCATTGTTGTTTAGTCATTAAACGCTAATCATGAGCACGAGCCCTCACATGGATTCACGATTTTCTTTGCAAAATGGGTATGAATGGATTGTCTTTGTCGAGAGCTTTCTCCCTTAAGTCAGTTATTTTAAATAGTTTAAGTTCTCTTGACTGATTATGATTCTTGTCCAAGAAAAAGAATTTTACTATAAAAAGAAATTGAAATCAAAGAGCTTTTCGAAATGGGGCTCAGTTTAAATTTCTGACAACTAACAGATGAGATATTACCGATCAAAGTTTGGCGGTGATATTAAATTCTTGAAACGGAGATTACGGAGAGAACGGATGAGAAAGATGGAGTTATTATTATTATTTTTTATAACTTACTTAATGAAATTGGGCTGGGTTTTAGTGAAAATGAGCTGGGCTCTCACATATAAGTATGACCTTGTTAGTAAAATGGTAAATGTCTATCCTTATATTGATCAAAATAGGAAAAAAAAATCACAAAGGTATAAAAAAAATATTTTAGTATTATGACAAACTATAAAATATACGCGTGTGATTGATTATATATGTATTGCTTATTTTAATTTATAAACTTATATGTTTGCATGTGTATGTATGTACTTTTGGTGCGATTAACATAAGTTGTCTCAAAAAGGTAAATTTTGATTTTAAAATGAACTTTCAGTGTTATTAGTGATGCAATTATAAACTGATGTAATTTCCAGTTAATTTTACCTACAAAAGGACAACGTTTTTCATGTAAAAATCAATTTTCTCAAGGAAAAAATTCCCTTCTCTTCCGAAGAATGAAACAATAGTGTTCTCTTAAATTTAACACGTTCTATGTTAGCTTTACATTTTAGGATTTTCTTATATTCCAAACGAAAAAAAAATGTTTCAGAAATTGATTCGCCATGCATGCATGTATGAGATTCAGAAAAGCTTGCTCGCAAACTCATCTATCTCTATCCCTTTACTGGCGGACGCCGCCGCAAGATCTCTCAGCTGCGACAAGCTTCTTCCCAACTGCAAACACACCTTGGTTTCAAATAGTTCTCCGTTCTCCCTTCTCTCCAAATCCTCTTCCCTCAGGTTCGACTCAATCGATTCTTCCATCAGCTTGAAGAGTCCCGCGTTGCTCCGGTACATTTCGACCACCATTCCTATTTGCCCGCCGTGTTCGAATGCATTCACAAGACTCGCCAACGAGCCGCCTAATACTCCCAGCATCACCGCCCAATCGCCATGGGATGGTGAGCCCACGAATGTGGAACCTAGGGCCGCTAAACCCGTCAGCACTGGGGCCGTGATGGCCAGAATTTTGTTGAGTTTTAATGCTTTACTGGCCAATTTCAAGTAGTCTTCTCTATCTTTTATTCTCATCACGTTCACTATCTCTCTCATTTCACCCTCTAATTTGCCGTTCCAGCCGTTGAAATCTTTGTTCCCAGCTATCCCTTTTGACTGCCTCCGTCGTTGCTTCGTCGGCCACCAGACTGCAGGCTCCACAGTCTCCGGGAATTTTTCCAGCATTACCCCAAGGAGAGGGAGAGGATAAGCTTTATCCAGAGCTAACACCTTTTCCATCAGTTCCTTCACATCAACCGCCGTAGGGATTCCTACACGAATCATCGTCTGGATTTGATTCTGAAGCTGCTTGAACAGCCTGGCAGCGTTTCTTTGTTCTTCCGCAAGCTGAGACGGCTGAATTGTATTCACGATCGACAGCATCCCGGTTGCGGCCACGTACATGGAAGTCGAAGAAAGCTTCAAAGCAACCGCCGGAGCTCCAACGCTTATGGCGGCAATTCCTGCCATCGTTGCAGCCGCCAGAGTGATCGCATTGATTGAAGTCAAAAGAAGACTATTCCAATGGGTTCTTTGATCTCCGATATTGTTATGCATTTCAACTCTGTCTGCAACTGCCTCCAAGATAGCGTAAATCTTTGCCATCACCATAGGATCCGCGCCATTATTCTCAAATCTTTTAAAACCAGTACTGTTAATACTAATGGGACTCAGCCGTTTTTCAATACTGCTGTGGAGTTCGAGTCCATCCAAACCACTTGTTCGGAGCTCTGGAAGAGAAATACTGGCGACCCGTTTCGGGATATTAATAGCTGCCCGAATAACTCTTTTTTGTTGGGACGAAGAAGAAGAAGAGACGGATGTCTTCGATAAGATCGAAGATTTTAAGGTTGCCATTTTCTTTTTAACCGCTAGATTTACGTGAAATCTATATAATTTGTTTTTGGTTTGTCAGGTGTTTCAGGAATTGTATCTCGAGGGTTTGATTGAGAAGGATTGGATGCAGGATCAAGTGTATTTATAGGGAAAATGCGAATTTGACCGTTGACTAATGAATTGGATACGGGAGGCGAGAAAAAATTTTCAACGTCTGATGTTTGAATTGAACCGGTTAATGTTTCGTTTTGTATATAAACAGAAGTTGGACCGTTTCTTGCATTTAATTTTGTTGTGAACCAACTAATTAATTTAGCGATAATATATTGTCTTGAAAGTATACTATAAGCTGCATAATATTGGTCAAATCTCATGCACATAATATATTGATTATTTTGTATTTGATATTTAATTAATTACACAATAATTTAGTTTTATTCAATTTTTATTATTTCCTTTTAATGAAGGCACTTCAAATTATTTTGGTGTTATATATTTTTGCTAAGTACTAAAATATTTAGTCATAAGTTTTTTTCGATTCTCGTCTTTAATAATTAGTAAAAGATATTATCGAATGAGTATACAAATCATAATTTTTTTTTCTCTTTTGAACTATAGTTATCTATTTTCGACTCGACCAATAAAAAATATCTTTTTCTATCTAAAATATTATTTTTCATTAGAAAAATATCATTTTTTGTTTGTTATGATATGAAATTTTTTGTGTAATACATATCGATTTGAGTGAAAAAAATTATTTTTTATGTCAAAAATATATTGTATAATATATACGTATTTGAGTGAAAAGTTGAGCAATAATATCTCTTCGGCATGTTAGACGAATAACGATTAAAGTAACCCACGTTTTAGCGAATTTTGTTGTTTATTCTCAAGCACCATTTTGTTGGGTTCCTGCAAATTTTCCATCTTGACTGATCATTCTTGTAAGAAACAATTTGGTTATCCATTAATAAAGTTACAAGTTTTTCCATAAAAAAGTAATATTAATTTTCGAGAACCAGGTCAATTTATCTCACGTATATAAATCTGTGATACCATTGTATATGAGAGAGCTATTATCTATTGAATACGTCAAATAAAAATTTTATTTCCTCAACAAAAAAAATGCAACTGTTTTTTCTGTTTTGAAAGACATTAATCATCTATTGAATAGATCCTTGATTTAATTTGAATACGAGGTTTTTTGTTTTTTGTCTTCTTTGTTTTTTTAGGGTTTTGTTCCTGGACGATCGAGCAACACAGGATTGATAAAAATAAATAAATAAATAAAATTCTATAATGAACTTATAAATATAAAGGTTATCCTGTTAATATTTAATTATTACAACTCGCTTTCCGAGTCCATATCATGTACGGAGAAGCATATATTACGATTTACGACAGTACACCTGCTATTATTTTTTTATATGTTTTTTCTTTAAATTTGCATTTGGGGTTTGTTGACTTTCAACTCAAAGAAAATTTCAAAATTGTTTTGAAAATGAAAACTAATCAAACAAGGGCAGATGAACCAGAGAAAAATATTGGACAACATGTCTTTTATCATATTATCCATATATTTAAACCATTAATCATATGTAGGTTATAAATTTTTAATCATGGATAATATACAAGTTAAATGAAACTTTTCATGTGATCTGAGAAAATTAGGCATTTGATGCGTGTAAATTAAGTAATTGCATTTTTCATTGTCAAGATTTAAAAGGATCCCACAGAAAAATTGGTGTAATATACAAGTTTTTCATTATAAAATTAAATGAGTAATTGACGATAATTATATTTGTTGATTCTTGCATAATCCAAAAATGTATCCAGTCAGCTCAAATGTAGGCAAATTAAAACACCTAAAAAGTTGTGAAAATTCAGACAACGAACGAGTCATGCCCACGGGCCTTGTTGATCAAGTACTCTCGGGGTACCAATTCTTGGAGTCAAATAATTTTTCACCACAGAAAGTTAGATTACGTGACCTATTGCCTTCAAAGTTCAATATTCAATTTCTCCCAAAAATCTAAAAAGGGAAAAAAAAAATCAGTTTCATCCTTCTTTCAATTAAGTTCCACAGTATACAAAATACAATTTGAACTGGTCACATGCACATGCCATCATTGGCATTTGGCTTATTCACTAATGAGAAAATATATTAAATATAATTGTGACAAGCAATATTTCATGAATAACATTCTTTCAAAAGTATATATAAACTAATAGATGTAACCGATATAATGAGTCAAGATTTCTTAAGAATTTAGACGCAAGTTTGATATATATATATAAATTTTGGTCAACTTAATATTCAAAGTTGGTTTTGTTGCAATAGATTTGCTTCTTTTTTTTTACCTTTTTTTTTCTTATGGTCCTATTTTGTCCGTTGATGACGTGAAATCGAAAAATGATGGTGTGACGTGAAAAAATGTTGACGTGAAATAATTAGACCAAAATAATCAAAAAAACAAAACTTAGTGCACCGAGAACAAATTTTAAAAAGTTAGAGGACAAAAGTAATATTTTCCCTTAGTGTTACTACATCTTTTGAGAAATAAATAATAAGATAATAAATCTATCAGATAATAAATTAATCTAAAATCATAGTCGAAAAATTTTTAACACCCAAATCCTCATCCTAAATAAGTACGGAAAATATATATTTAAATGACATCCACAAAAATAATAAATTTATAATATAAATAATATTCTTAAATTCTCAAATGATGGTAGAAAATATTTCATATTCATTAAGGAAAAAAGAATGAAATAAATGCTTTTACCCTAAATTTAGATAACCTATGTTAGCTTTACATCTAAGGATTCTTTAAGTTAACAAAAAATGAGCATGCATGCATGTGGAAGATTCAGAAAAGCTTGCTGGCGAACTCATCGATCTCTGCCCCTTTAATGGAGGACGCTGCCGCAAGATCTCTGAGCTCCGACATGCTTCTTCCCAACTGCAGACACACCTTCATTTCAAATAATTCTCCGTTCTCCCTTCTCTCCAAATCTTCTTCGCTCAGGTTCGATTCTATCGATTCTTCCATCAGCTTGAAGAATCCCGCGTTGCTTCGGTACATTTCGAACACCATCCCCACCTGCCCGCCGTGTTCGAGTGCATTCACAACACTCGCCAACGCGCCTCCTAAAACGCCCAGCATCACTGCCCAACCTCCATGGGAAGGGGAGCCCACTAATGAGGAACCCACGGCGGCTAAACCCGTCAGAATTGGGGCCGAAATGGCGAGAATTTTGTTGAGCTTTAATGCTTTGCTGGCCAATTTCACGTAATCTTCTTTATCTTTTGTTCTCATCACGTTCACTATTTCTCTCATTTCTTCCTCTAACTTCCCATTCCAGCCGTTGAAATCTTTGTTCCCCCATAGCCCTTTTGACTGCCTCCGTCGTTGCTCTGATGGCCACCAGACTGCAGGCTCCACTGCCGCTGGGAATTTTTCCAGCATTACGCCAAGTAGAGGGAGCGGGTAAGCTTTATCCAGAGCCAACACTTTTTCCATTAATTCTTTCACATCAACCGCCGTAGGGTTCCCTATGCAAATCATCGTCTGGATTTGATTCTGAAGCTGTTTGAAAATCCTGGCAGAGTTTCGTTGTTCTTCCGCAAGCTGAGACGGCTGAATCTTATTCAAGATCGACAGCATCCCAGTTGAGGCCACGTACATGGAAGCCGAAGAAATCTTCAAAGCAGTCGCCGGAGCTCCGGCGCTTATGGCTGCAATCCCTGCCATGGTTGCAGCCGCCAGAGTGATCGCATTTGTTGAATTCAAAAGAAGACTATTCCAATGGGTTCTTTGATCTCCGATGTTGTTGTGCATTTCAACTCTATCTGCAACTGCTTCCAAGATTGCGTAAATCTTCTCTATCACCAAAGAATCCGCGCCATTATTCTCAAATCTTTTAAATCTCTTGTTAATGCTAAAGGGACTCAGCCGTTTTTCAGTACTGTTATGGAGTTCGAGTTCGTCCAGACCACTTGTTCGGAGCTGGGGAAGAGAAATACCGGTGACACGTTGCGGGATGTTAATGGCAGCCCTGATATTTCTTTTTTGCTGGGAAGAAGAAGAAGAAGAAGACATGGATGAATTCAATAAGCTGCTCGAAGACTTTAAGGTTGCCATTTTCTTTTCTTTTGCTTGATTTATGTGAAATCTGGGTCAGATGTTTTCGGTATTGTATTTTGAGAAGTGCTGCGAGATTTGAATGAGAAGGGTTGCATGTGGCAAGTGCATTTATAGGGAAAGGGTGTGATTTTGACTATTGACTAATTAATTGAATTTTTAAAATGAGAAATAAATTTCAACATCCGAAGTTTGAATTGAACCAGTTATATATATCATTCTTTCAAGTTTGTTAATATTTAAACAATATACTGAAATTGGACCGTTTCTTGCATTCCATTTTCTTGTGAACCAATTATTTATTCATTTTGAAACAAATAATTATTTTGCCATTGTTTATTATTGATATTTTTGTATTCAACTCGTATTTATTGTAATTTACAAATATTTACCTTTAGAGTAGATCTCTTGTGAGACGGTCTCACGAATCTTTATCTGTGAGACGAGTCAATTCTACCCATATTCACAATAAATAAGATATCTATCTCACAAAATACGACCCGTGAGACCGTCTCACACAGGTTTTTGTCTTCCCTTTATCAAGTTCAAATGTTAAAACATGCACGAGAAGTAAGTGTCAAATTAATCAAACATAACCCTTTATTAATGTTTCTTGACGGTATATATTGTAGCGTTAGCAACTCTCATTAGCCAATTAAGAGAATCGACAGATTTAATAAATTATATACTGTTTGATATATGTTTAATTTATATATATTTTATTCCAATAAAATGTGAACACACTCTAATTATTATAATATGCACACATCATACATCTGATTGATTATGTCTCGTTATAATAAAAACTAAGAAGATTTTTTTTTTTGGTTCAAAGCAGTCTAATTTTTACGTCGGTAGCTAGTTCTTTTCATTTTCTTTCTTCTTCTTTTTTTTTTTTTTCCGAATTGACATTTTCTTTTTAAGCTTGAGTTAAAACCATTTTATTGCTGAGAATTTATTTAACACTAACCTTATTTACTTTATTTATATCAATTTAGAAAAATTATATAATATTTTATTTAAAATTTCATTCCCTAACTTAAATATAACAAATAGCGCGCGATTTCCGAGCCAGGACAACAGTGGCCAGTTTGAGATTGACTTTCAACTCGAAGAATATTTCAAAAGACCAGTCAATAATATTGTCCGATGAACGAGTACGAGCCCAAGATCTTGGACAACTCAACCGTTTTGTTTTTTGTTTTTTTTAGCACACAAGTCGCCCTTTTTTGTCTTGATTGACATTTAAAATGTTCGATAATATCTTCAAATTTTATAGAAAATAAAATGGACAAGTTGCATGCGCATAAAATTAATGGTAACAGTGATCAACATGTGTTAAATATAGTGTGTGAGACTCACACATTAAAATGACACAAGGATGGAGGTGAAATGATTTTATCTTTCGATCAACATCGAATATCTTTTTTTATTTTATTTTTAATTTCTTAGAAACAAGTATCATTCATTTTGAATCCAGATTTTTAATATATAAAATTTTATAATCATCATGTTTACGATTTGAAAAAGGTTGGTGTTAAAGATAGGGAACTCTTTAAACTTGTCATGATGGCTAACAATAGTTGGGCAGTCGTACGTATACTTGAACATGCAATTTGTAACCTGCAGGTGCATGCATGCGCGCTTAATAATATTAAGAACACAATTATATTCTTGATATAAGTTTATTATATGATGCGATCTATGAAAAATATTAATTTTTATACCAAAAATATATTTTATGTATCTGGTTGACTCGTCTCCATGAGACCGTATCAGAAAATACCTACTATTCTAATCATTCAAAGAAATTTAAATCAACTTCGAGAAAAAACTAGCTTGTAGGTTTAAAATCCTCTTGAAATTTGTGAACATTTTATAATGACATCGATAAACTAATTGGCTAGGAGAACGATGTTTTGTGATGCCGATATTATTCAGACTATGCTAGACAGAATCTTATTATATAGGTTTTGTTGTATAGAAATGAAGAAAATTTCAGAAAATAGAACGGGTCCAAGCAAAGGGGCTTGGTCGAGAAATCTTGGGGCTGAATTCATTTTAGAAAACCGATAATCAAATCTAGTGATCGAAATTCAAAGCTAAAGATTCAAATTCCTCCCAAATATGACAGTTTCATCATAGACAAACATGCAAAACCAAATTTTGAGAGAGTTGGCATTTATTTAATATTAATGGCTTGGTATCATGAGCATTGTTCTCACCATTCCTACATTTTGTATCCAAGTATCAAACTTGTTGGATTTTGGAATTGCCTCAAAACTATCAAATGCAGGATAAAATACAGCGATGTTTATCTGCAGCTGACTGAAATAAATTTGCAATCTAGCATATAAATTCTGAAACTTTAAGTATATATATCCTCAAATTTTATGTTTGTATTCAATGTATCAGATAGGGATATCAAATTATTAAGAACTCTTACAAAGGATACTAATTTAACTCAAAAAAGCATATCAGGCAGAAGCAGCATTTGACAGATCCCATAAAAGAATATACCATTTGAGAGTAACGGTTCAATATTCAAGAAAAAGTTTCAGAACCAACACAACAGTTAGGATGGCTTGTAATACTTGGTGGGAACGAAAGGCATTTTTGTAACTGATCCATCATATGATTTCCCCCTAATCACAATCTTTACTTTAGTGCCAGCTTTGTGTAATCCAGACTTCACATACCCCATTGCAATGTTCTTCTTCAGACACGGACTGAATCCCCCACTAGTGATTTCCCCAATGTTTTGTTCCTTCTCGTCTTGAATCTCACTATGACTGCGAGCAGGTGGGCCAGAAGAAATAAACCCGACTCTCCTAATTGACGGCCCTTCTTCGATTTGTTTGAGTATTACTTCGGCACCCAGGAATCCTCCCTCAGCTCTTCGTCTTTTACCAATGGCCCATGTTAATCCTGCCTCAACAGGTGTTATGTGCTGCTCCATGTCGTTGCCATACAAACACAGTCCAGCTTCTAGACGAAGGCTGTCTCGAGCTCCCAAACCTGTTAATCTTACCTTATTCTCAGATTTGTCAAGAATCGCTTTGGCAAGATCAACAGCATGCTCTGAAGGGACGGATATTTCAAAGCCATCTTCGCCTGTGTACCTGAAGGTTTGTAAAGTTTAACGCCATTTTTTAAATGATGGAACGGACAGAGAAGAGAATCTTCATCCATTCGTGCTATGACAATGGATTAGAGAATCAGTGAATTAGATTTCTGATAATTGGAGAACAATCTCAAAGAATGTGAAAGCACAGAGCAGTATAATGACAGAACTGAATCTATTGCACCGTACCTTTGTGAACACATTTCATCAACTGTGCAAAAATTCAACGCGTGTGGTGGTTGTAATTATGGACATACGTATTCTAATAGGAAATAAATATGTTGCACAACAAACAGAAGAGACCAAGCCTTGTTCTATCTACTAGTTCTTCGAAGAAACAAACATTAATGCTTTCACATAAAAGATATTCAAATAACATACCCTGTTCGAGTAAGATAGCAGGTCGATCCATTGATGTCTATCACTTTGAAGTCACTAAAGTATATCTTGCTCAAATCTTCTTTAGTCAGGTGCTGGAGAACTGGGGCAGCTAGAGGCCCCTGCACAAGAGAGGCAAGAGAATTTAAAATTTTGCAAATATTCAAATACAAAGGAGAATAGAAAGACATGCTTGGAATAATGGATAGTTCATGATAACATTGTATACAAAGTACGTGAAAAGAAATCAGCATGTCTTGCATAACCTTTCATCCATCTTAACACCTTTCCCCAGCTATTCTCCGTAAACCGTCAAGGAAACAAATGACAGACAGCAGCAACAAAGAGGATAAAAAGAACGACTTTTTACGACAATCCAAGTATACATAAAGAATTTTTGTAGAGATAAACAATGCAGAAAGAAATTAAATCAGCAGAATACATTGCCTTGATCATAGATCAAAAAAATAAATAAATAAAAAAGAAGAAAATCTCGAGCCTGTGTTGTTATATTCCCGGCAATCAGCTTAATTATTCAAGAAAATCTCGAGCCTGTATTGTTATTGCTAACTCGTCTACACTAGTTAGCAGCATTATTACAATATTCTCCAATGTTTATTTCATTAATTCCCAAATCACAAACTGTTATTTATGTAAAATCAACCATTTTCGACCATAAATCGCGCCCTTCAAACGATTGGACCCATTTCATAGATACCTTTCAAGCTCAATAGCTTGGAGCAATATTCAATCAAATTATTTGAAATACAAAAATAACCAAAACACGGACCTGCAGAGCTAGAAGGGAACGCTCATCATGAATATGCCATGAAACGTCGCCACCTTTTGATGTGAATGCCTTCATGTGTTCCTCAATATGGGCAAGATCCTTGTCTCTGCAGCCGGCGTTAACAACCAGGTATATATGATCATTTGTCACCTTGGTGATTACGGAATCATCTATTGAGCCTCCCTTCTCATTTGTAAAGACAGTCAAAGTCCCAGTTCCAGGTGCAAGCCCAGCGACATCGGCAATGACAAGCTTTTCAAGGAAAGCTATGCAGTCCTTTCCTTTAAGACTTAGACCACACATATGGGAAACATCAAATAGGCTACCATTCTCCCTACAATTTATGGTAGAGTCCATGATTGAATCTTTGTACTGGATCGGCATACTCCAACCCGCAAAAGGCACCATTTTCCCACCATGGGCGACATGAAAGTCATACAGAACAGTTTTCTTTAGATCAGCTTCGGATGAAAAGCACCGACGAACTATAGTCTTTTTGTCGCCATGAGCCAAACGGCGAGTAATAGATTGACCAAGTTGCCACAATCCCCCTCCTCTCATATTTGTAAATATCTGCCACAAAGGAAATTCGTATAAAGCTTTAACAGTCACATTCCACAGATAAATATTGATCCTGGAGCTAAACCATACGAAGAAGCAAGCATCAAGAAGAACCAAGAGAAAAAAAGGGCTTTAAATTGAAGCGATGTATAAATTACAATGACAATAATCAAATAACAATGGATTCAAGACAGCTTTTAACATCCAATACACGGAGTAAAACCAGCACATTGATTGCATAACTATCAAAATACAATATTTCGCTCACATCTCGTTCGGTTTGAAATGCAGAAAGTCGTGTATAAACCAATTAAAATGTAAATCTCGAAGGTGGATCCCAATATTATTTGCACAAAGATTCATAAAAACGAGATCTTTAATGTGCACAGAAATAAACAAAAACGATAACGTACCAAAAACAGAAAATATGCAATCTTGGACCAATGGTGACTACTAAAAACATGGAATATTGAGATTAAAAAAAAAGGAAGGACAGAAAGAGAATCAGAGCATACGCATTACCTTGAACTGAGGATCCCTTTTCTTGAGAATAGTTTATGTGGGAAATCTGTTAGATGTGTGGAATAGAGGAAATCTGATGCAATCCAGGCATCTGAGATATAAATTTTGCGTTAAAAAATATAGTAGGTTATATACTGAGTTTTTTTTCCTGGGAATTAAAGTTAATAATAAAAAAAATGGAGAGGGTTGGTGGGATATAGTGGGTGGAGGAGGCTATCTCAGCACAATCAAGACCCAATCTTTAGTGAGTGGTGATGCGAATACCTAATTACCCAATTTCTCCATCGGTTTGCCTCTTTGGTAGAGGGTGGGCTTCACGGTGGATGTGGCTCACTTGCCAGCGTAGGATCAAAATGCAGCTACGGAAAGCAATTGTTTTTCATCTAAATTGATATATAGGCGTTTGCATTCTTGCAGAAAGATTGGTTTGAATTTAAGGCATTTGCATTCTTGTCATATATGAAAGGCAAAATGTGAATTTCAGTAACATTCTTTGTATAAATATGTTCCGAGGCTCAATTTTAGTTATTTTCGTTAAAATCGTGTAATTAAATGATCTTATAATTAAGTTCCGACAATCAAATTGTAATTTTCGTCATAATCATGTAATCAAATGACGTGATATTGTGCGACGATATATTAAAGGATATAATGTAAAGAAATCATAAGATAAAATAAAAAAATGTTTCAATATAATGGATTTGAAGTATGTGCCAATTGAATTTATATGAGTAAACAAATTTTTATTTTGATTTTTTTGTTTTGAAAGGGAACAAATATATTTGATTTTTTTTTAGAAAATATATATATATGTAAATAATATAAGTCTCCTCAGAGCTTCTGAATTCATCTCTAATCTAATATAGGTTTATGTTTTTTTATATTACTAAATGCATGCAATTATGAAGTAAATCTACTAAAAATGAACTGAAAACAGAGCAGTCTCGAGTCAAGTTTGTTATTACTACTACTTTATAATACTAGGAATTAAATGCAACAACAAGACTGTCCCCAAGGAAATGACTTCATATGCGGCTTTTAAGGTGCTCCGCCGTAATATCCCCCACCAGCTCCATGATCGCCGCCCACTCCAACTCCTATATCATTTCCCTGCTTCCCATTACCATCACCGCCGGTGCCTATATCACCACCATCTCCCTCTCCAAAACCTGAGCCTCTACTAACGCCACCGCCACCAAATCCTCCACCGACTACGCCACCAAATCGTCCGCCAACTGGGCCTCTACCGAAACCGAACCCGCCACCAACGCCGCCACCAAATCCTGCGAAATTCCTACCGTGAGGTGGGAGCCGGTGGTAAAAGAACCACTTCTTCTGCATGTCATCCCCAAGCTTTTCTAGAGGTAAAATCCTGCCAGTGATAACACTAGCGATTGCAGCCAAGACAATTAGGAAGAGAATCTTGGTTGCCATGTTAGAGTAACAAATTTAATTCTTAATGAGAACTTCAATTAGCAGTTGTGCTTTATATAGAGTTCAAGATTGCAAAGAATATTGAAGAAAAAACAAGTTTAACAATTTCAGGCAAGTGATCGTGCAATATTCGTGCTGAATAAAAACCAACTGCATCAAACCAGAATCTACCCAAATGCCAACCTAATGAGAACCCAACTCCAGTTGTTCAAAGCTTGTGCATGAAAGTTACCACTTACCAGGATAACCCAACAATGCAAATGTAAGTCAATTTTTAGATTTTAGGTTACGGTATAAGGGTATCCCAAGGCAATTTTTAGGTAACCGATGTGGTAAAGAAATAGTATTACAAGCGAGTTTTTCAGCCAGACCACGAATAAAAATCTAACTTTACCTCAAAGTAGAAAATTGAGGACGAAATCTGACTTTTTAAAACAAGAACACCTAAACTATTTGGGCTCAGATTTACAGCTAAAAAAACTCAAGACAGCAAACTCGAGCTTGAATTATATATGCTACCACCCATTCGACCCCATATTTTTACGAGTTAAATCATCACTTTTGCTCCTACATGACGGGAACAAGTACTCAACACAACTGGTCACTTGTCCTAATGAAAGTTTTCACCAGTCCATGCAAGATACAGGTCAATATTGCCTAACGAAAATCGTTCTTTCATGGTACACATGCAATAGTCATATAATTAACCAAGAGTCAGCTCCAGAGAAATAATATTTGCATCCACGGAGGTCGATTCCTGTAAGCTTTTCTTCTCACTTGATATTCTAGCTCTTGTGAACCCACATTCTTGATCTTCTAAATCTGCGATGGAACTTGGATACTTGTTATCACTCTTCTCACCTCGTACCAACATTTGCTTCTCCTGGCTCACCTGCAAATAGACTTTGACTTTTAGTTGTTGTATTTGGTATTATATAATTATTGGTTATATATATACAAAACACATAGTTGAAACATATACATGTACCAATAATTAATGGTCAGATATGTTATAAAAATTGTCACTTAAATCTATAGCCTTGAACTTACTTGAAATGGGGGGCCATTACTGAAATAATCTTTTGACATGACAGGAGCTTTGGACATCTGATCATACCCCAATTTTATTTCCTTTCCAAACGGTGAGAAATGTGGATGTTCAATTTCTTTCCTACGAATCAGAACAGCAAATTAAATTAAGTTTCAATGCAAATATTGTGACATTGATATCCTTCGAATAATTCACGTAGTCCATATTTTTAAAACTATATGCTACCAAGGTTCCCGTCGTATATATATCAGCAATAATATAGTACTGAAGATTGATCAACTGATAATTGTTCTAATGGTTGAACACATGATTCCTCAGATTTGAGTCAACGCCGATCGTACATAGGCATGTGCAGTAAACAAAATGTAATCTTACGCCAATATTACAGGCCTGGCGGTGGTTGGAGGGATAAGCTCGGGGATGAAACAGGTGAAAGTTTCTTCACATGAGGGGAGCTCATAGTTGGTTGCTGGTCCCTGATAATAGTACTGGTTGGAGTTGCAGGAATTCCATACATGATTTGTTTGCGGCGGAGTGGGTCGCACCTTCTTGTTTTTTGTTGCTTCTGCTTCTGAGACAAGATATGCATTCAATACGAACGTCAAGTTCTCGATAACAACTAGGGTAGATCCGATACTCTAGGATCGGGCCGGAACGACAAAAGTTCAAATATATATCCCTTAGGGGCATAAAGATATGAATTTGTAGAAGCTGAAGGGTATCAAGCCATCAGTTCATAATAGTTCAAAGTACGAAATAAGTTGGCTCTTGATTATGAATTAGTTCCACAGTAGTGTTTCACTTCGTAAAGTGCCGCATGTATACAGATGACAATTTTATATGTATATAACTCCATGCACGTACTGTTAATTCAACAAGTTAAAAGACTAATAATTAATCTCATTACCTTGCATCATATGCTCTTGCTTCATGCTCCTGTACATCTGTCCAAACAAAATGTAGTGTAACTTAAAACCTAATTTAGTATACGGAATATTTTAATTAATTTATATATGACGTCATAACGCAAAATCCTTGAACAATTCTTAACCCTGTGTAAAGGGTTCTCTCACTAACCTGAAGATGGCTCTTGACGTGGGTTATGGTAAGCCCCTTCACATTCATCAGATCCAGCACCATTTTCGGAGTTGCCCCTGAAAAAATTATTATCTAGTTAAAAAAACACTACATTATGTCCTAGTTATATAAAATGAGAATGATTTCTACTTATATATATATACTGATATAAATTACAAATTTTTGTGTTTAATTATTATCATTGATTTTTAAACCCTAAACAAACCATATTGATAAGCCGGGGGAAGATGGGGATGCATCAAGACACATGTATCCATGCAAGGGACAAAAGGCCCCTCGAAAAAAAGCCTTCGTTAATTCGGTAGGCTACAACTCGACCTCAAGCACGAAGTCATCACTCGTGCGCTCGCACGCGCGTGTGGTGGGATTTTTAATATGATAATTATAGTGACAAATTAGCTAATTTCACCATTAGTTGTTAATCATGTGCAAGAATGTAACCCTGGTTTTTGGATACCGTCGTCGAGTTTCAAACTAAACAGATGGCCAAAGCTAAATGTAGGACTATTAATTAAGGTACTTGAGAATGACGCCAAGTCATGATGCTCCTTATGCTCATGAGTACGTAATACTTGTGCTACCTTGCACAAATCTAGCGGTTGAGTAGTATCCTGATCGTATTTGCTCCGTCGTTTTAATTTTTGGGCCAATTTTAACATGTCAACGACGGGGAACATGATATAGGATTGCGATCCGTGATAGTGATCACAAACATCCTCCATCGGACCAAATCGCACGAATCAATATAAATAGTCGAACACATGAACTAGGTAAAATTATGATAGTTTTCATGCACATGCGAACGAGAAGTGGCATAATACATACTTTCTTCCCCCCCGAGTTGTTCAACAGCGTCGACAAAGCATTGATGAAGATGGCGAGTCCATCTCAATCGAGGCATTTTAGACCTAGCATACGGCCTAACGCCGTGTTGCACGGTGGGTGGCAGCAATGGATGGCAGTTTTCCGACACATGTTGTGTCGGAACTCTACTTGAAAACTCAAATCGACCGTACTTCATGCTATAAGTGGCGAGACCAGGCGGAGAATCCATGAGCACGACTATTTTAGTTTTCAAAAGCAGAATTTAATTTATATTTTTGGTGGAATGAGAGTTTGGTGGCCTTTGCATCAACAAATTAGAAGAGAATAAATAATTGGGTGACTGTGGTCATAATTTGTCCATTTCTGCTGCTTTTTGGAGACTCCCGTTATCTTAGGAAATTAAAAATTTTCAAATTTTATGAAGATTTTGAACATTTATCTTTTGTTCATAAAAAATTTAATTAAATAAATAATCTTCTTTGTAAATAGGTTATCAAATTTACCTAGTTTTTTTTTCTTAACATTCTTTTAAGGTCATTTTTTAATTCATTTATATCAATTATAGAAAAATATTTTTAAATATTTACGATACACTATTTTTAATTTTCTATCCAACAACTAATTAAATATATTTTTATCAGACCCCATATGATAAGGGTAAACAGAAAATAGAATAGAAGGTGCCAAATTAGCTGAGGATGAGACCAAGAATTTAAGGAATTAAATGCATGCATGCATTAAGGAAGCAAGCGTACCGAAATTCCTAGAATTCAACACTGACAACTAAATATAGAACAAACTATTCGTGGGAAGGGACACGCGACGCGACATGCGTGTACGTAGTGATTTTACGATATATTTAAACATAAATTTCACAAAATACTTAGAATTTGCTATTCATTTTGATTATAATCCTCCTTCCACGTACGTACGATTGCGTAAGCTTGACCCCAAATTATCGAACAATTTTATGTATAAATCGAACCGATTAAGCCAAGTTCAAGTAAAAAGAAAACAGATGTGGAGTATTTATCCCCTCCTCATATCTCGAAAAATTAAACCGAAGCATAACAATTTTTATGAAAATAATTAACAATGAGACATGACAACATTAGAACTAAGCTAGATCAAAATATCCATCTTTGCCGTCCTAGTTTAAGCTAAGTAATAAATCCCTAGTCACCCTCTCGTGACGAGGTTGATCATTTTTCCCCTCTCAAAAGGGTCGAGTGTGACGCCCTCTTGCTCGGCCACATAGAAGTGCGTCTCGTGGAACCGGATACTCGTCTCTCAGTGATGTTGAAGCGGTGTAAACTCTTAAATAAAATTGCTGTCCTAAATACTGCCTGGCCCAGTTCTCAGACCTTATGTTCCACATGCCTACATTGTCCAAAGCTAGATAGACTGCGGTCCAAGATTTCGGGTACACCTGCATTGTTTTACACAGTTTATACTCATGTTGATCGAGGGTAAGGATGCAGTTTGAGAAAAAGCCGTGATCTTAATGAAATTTTATGCAGCTTAAACCTGAGCAGTGCTACGAAAAACTGCATCTCTCAGATTGTAGCCTGTCCTACTTGCTGTAGTCCACTGTCCACCATCCATTCTGTTAATTTGCATCGTTTATTAGTTATACCAAGAAGAAATCAATAAATTATACTTCTTGCATGGTTTTTAAGGTATATATATGGTTATCTTAACTCACCCGACAACAAAGAAAGCGTTTCCATTCATGTGCCAAGATTGGACTGTATCCTCCCAATTTTGGAACACGATCTCTACAAAAGCTCGGTAATCAGAATTCATAACAGAGGTTGCCAGATAGGCATTTCCGGCTGCGGGTTTGTCAGGTATTCTGCCAATGGTGAAGACTCCTCCAATCTTGAAGTAGTCAGCCAGTTTCAAAGGGGTGTCTGGGGAAACATAGGATACACTGTTCACTGCATATCGTTGTTTGCCGTTTATATATGGAGCGGAGTTGGCAAGGATAACGGTCCTAGATGGCTTGATCAATCCATAGTGATATGAGCCTTGAGGATTCGGTCTAGGCGCACTGGCTGTCAGATTGCGGCTGATTAAGAATCACAGCGTGCAAGAAATTTCAAATTGAGTGCTAGTTAATTCATAAGAAAAGCCAAATTAGAATTTAGTCCAGAAAAGGATGTATACCGTATCGATCTAGCCTGATCCAGAGACCAATCAATCTGAATTGTAGGTCCACCAGGGAGATATCCCGAAACTTTACTGAATGAGTTTCTATAATGGAGAATGGCAGTGCTTGTAAGCACAGTAGAAGTGAAACGTGAAGATATTACGATATAATAGTCCTTTGGTGGCTGATCGGCTTTAACCAAAACCGAGTACGACTGCCCTAAATGGATATCGATAGATGAGTACGTGTTCTGGATCGTGTGTGATCCTTCTACCTCCACGAGTGTCATCATGTGGCCCTGGATTCTGAAATTAATCGAAGTACTAAGCCCAACATTCGATATCCTGAACCTGTATGTTTTGCCTGAAGCACAACATTCAGCATTGATCGATTCATAAGAATGCAAAACGACCACGGTTTTTTAAAATAATTCAGCTACCTGAATCAACATTGAACGTAATTCCATTCCAACCACGGCCATTGATGAGAAGTCCATCCGGAAACGGAAGATTATGACCACTATCCAAAATATACCTCAGTTGCTAAAGGAACAGAAAACAGAACAGAAATTGAGTACACTGGATCAAATAACCAATGCTCCATTAGACGGAGTAAGGGAAATCAACTTACTTTGTGGCTACTCTTGAACCAATCTCCAACCAGAACGGAGTGGTCTCCAGCAGGAGGGGGAAAAGGTACCGGAATTAGTGGACGGCTATAAATTTTTATGCTCCCAAACCCACCGGCGGCCTTATGGAGTCCTAGTGATGGAAAGTAGTAGTAGCTACCGATTTGATCCTTTACTTGAAGGATGTAAGTAAAGTTTTTTCCGGGTGGGATTGGGCACGTCGTGCCAAATACTCCATCCTGCCACGAATTCTTCCTTTGCAGGATCCCGTTCCTGAGAAATTGGAGTGTTAAAAAAGTGAAAAGATTTTCAAGCACAAGAAAAAATCGGACTCAGCTTAAACAATCAGATTCTTCTTTTTATTTTTCAATTTTCAGAGATTTTGACATTTGTACAAATCTGGCCATACATAAACATGGGACATTCAACTCTGTTTCACTGTATCATTTTGAACATATCGTAGTTGAAAAATGCGAAAATTAGATGTCATAAACCCCATCACATATTAAATGTGAAAAAAGAACTTGCACCATATTTAGTTTTCAGAATGGATAAAATAAATGAATGAGTTTTACTTCCACATCTTCTAAGGCAACATCAGCACAATAGCCTAGCGGAGAGCGACACTTTCCATTGAAAAGTTCCTGTTTTAGTAATTTCTAATGATAGATAAAAAAACAGATTCCATGTCGGACTACTCCGATTTTATCACAACGTACATGGTTCAATTCGTATCTAATAAAGACCAAAGAAAATGTAAAGATCTGCTACACTCTTTTAGAAGACTAGTAGTAGTATAGTGTAAAGGCTCTGCTTACCAAGAAATGAGGAACGGTTCGTCCAAGTAGTTGTAAACACTGATAATCAAATTATCATTAGTCACACAGTCAATCTGAGGCCCTGGAAACTGCCCATTAATAAGAATTCCCTGCACCAAAACCACCATTTTACTTCGCATTCAAACCACATATTCATTCAAGAAAATCCAAGAAACTACACCAGAAACACAGAGGCAGATCCAACAGCATAAGTGGGTACCATCTTCCTCAAATGAGAACGGACAGCAAAAAAAAAAACAATTCTTATGCTCTGAACAACGTTCATTTCATCTATAAACTGCATCAAACAGCTACCCTCGAGTGAATTTCGACTCCGATTTCGACAGAACACACCCACGCAGACACCCGCAAAGAGCGCGGAAAACAGCACCACCATTCCTCTCCGTCAAAGACTTGTGGTTCAAGAAAATCCAAGAAACAACAGCAGACACACACACACACACACACACGCACAGCGTACCTGTTGCTTAAAGCCAAGCGGATAGATATCACCATATGTGATTTTCCAAGTGTAAAATCTATATGGGTTGTCGCCATTAGCGACATAGAATACGAGCAGCAATGCAAAGAAACAGGACACTCCGGAACACCCTCTCATGATGCCCTCTACTTCTTGTTTCTTGCTATCCTTGTGGAAATGACTTCCCCTTTCTCAGGTCTCTCTCTATAGACGGAGAGATCTTGCTGAAAGATAATGGGAAACAGAATATGAATGGATTCTGCAAGTGAGTTACCAATTCAGGAGTGATTTATGGCACCGCTTATTGACTGTCAACTCTCTTCGTAAATTATTAGATTCATGTCATCTACCATTATCATTCTACACCCGCAAATTAGTATTCCAACGTTTCAATTATATAATATAATCCATTTTATTTTTCATACAATATATTGATATTAGGAAATGAAAATTGAATACTGCCGCATACATTAAATAGTGATATAACAGTGAAATGATTTATTAAATGAAAGTGGATTATATAATTAAGACAGTGGGTATAGTTTAATATTTAATAATCATATAAATATCTACAAAAAAATAACTTAATATTTAATAAACTATATGTACACATATCTCAAGAGCTATTTTTAATGCTAAAGATTCACGTAAACATATATTCAATAAATGGACGACACCTCAATTGATCCTTATATAAATGTTTATGTTGAATATTCATCGCATCAAAACTTTGTATGATTAGAGTTTTGATATGATGAATATATATATAGAATTCTGATATGATACTTATTCACTTGAGTCGTTGTTCACATAAGTGTTTATGGTGAGTGAATTCTCAATGTATCAAAAATCTATATATATGTAGTATAATTATTTAATTCTTAATGATCTTGACGGATGTGCTAGACTTTAATATTTTAAAAAATCAATCGCTTTTCTCAAGATATAAATTTTTTGTGACTTGTAATTTTTTTTTATCATAATATTGATGGTGTGCACATGGATAATGTCAAGCGCTTTATCTGATAGCCTGTGATAATTATTATTACTAATATTTTAAAACTCACAGATCTGAAGAACATGTCTATAATTAATGAGCATCGTCGGTGGAAATTCAATTCGTCCAAATTTCAAAATAAGTAATTAATCTCTTTAAAAAAGTAATTAATCATTACATTAAATTTCTATTAGTGATTAATGATGCTGTACACCCATAACTTAAGGCTAACATGACTAATATTTTATTATCTTTTATATAAATGTAGAATAAATTTTTATATAATATTCCTGCAAATTGATTTCATTCCAAGCGAAAAGCGGCTAAAAATTTCCGAGGAAATAAAGATTTTCGAGACAATAAAAAAAAACAAAAACTTGTGTGAGAAGGTCTCACGGATCGTATTTTGTGAGACGGATCTCTTATTTGGGTCATCAATGGNCAAACGGCGAGTAATAGATTGACCAAGTTGCCACAATCCCCCTCCTCTCATATTTGTAAATATCTGCCACAAAGGAAATTCGTATAAAGCTTTAACAGTCACATTCCACAGATAAATATTGATCCTGGAGCTAAACCATACGAAGAAGCAAGCATCAAGAAGAACCAAGAGAAAAAAAGGGCTTTAAATTGAAGCGATGTATAAATTACAATGACAATAATCAAATAACAATGGATTCAAGACAGCTTTTAACATCCAATACACGGAGTAAAACCAGCACATTGATTGCATAACTATCAAAATACAATATTTCGCTCACATCTCGTTCGGTTTGAAATGCAGAAAGTCGTGTATAAACCAATTAAAATGTAAATCTCGAAGGTGGATCCCAATATTATTTGCACAAAGATTCATAAAAACGAGATCTTTAATGTGCACAGAAATAAACAAAAACGATAACGTACCAAAAACAGAAAATATGCAATCTTGGACCAATGGTGACTACTAAAAACATGGAATATTGAGATTAAAAAAAAAGGAAGGACAGAAAGAGAATCAGAGCATACGCATTACCTTGAACTGAGGATCCCTTTTCTTGAGAATAGTTTATGTGGGAAATCTGTTAGATGTGTGGAATAGAGGAAATCTGATGCAATCCAGGCATCTGAGATATAAATTTTGCGTTAAAAAATATAGTAGGTTATATACTGAGTTTTTTTTCCTGGGAATTAAAGTTAATAATAAAAAAAATGGAGAGGGTTGGTGGGATATAGTGGGTGGAGGAGGCTATCTCAGCACAATCAAGACCCAATCTTTAGTGAGTGGTGATGCGAATACCTAATTACCCAATTTCTCCATCGGTTTGCCTCTTTGGTAGAGGGTGGGCTTCACGGTGGATGTGGCTCACTTGCCAGCGTAGGATCAAAATGCAGCTACGGAAAGCAATTGTTTTTCATCTAAATTGATATATAGGCGTTTGCATTCTTGCAGAAAGATTGGTTTGAATTTAAGGCATTTGCATTCTTGTCATATATGAAAGGCAAAATGTGAATTTCAGTAACATTCTTTGTATAAATATGTTCCGAGGCTCAATTTTAGTTATTTTCGTTAAAATCGTGTAATTAAATGATCTTATAATTAAGTTCCGACAATCAAATTGTAATTTTCGTCATAATCATGTAATCAAATGACGTGATATTGTGCGACGATATATTAAAGGATATAATGTAAAGAAATCATAAGATAAAATAAAAAAATGTTTCAATATAATGGATTTGAAGTATGTGCCAATTGAATTTATATGAGTAAACAAATTTTTATTTTGATTTTTTTGTTTTGAAAGGGAACAAATATATTTGATTTTTTTTTAGAAAATATATATATATGTAAATAATATAAGTCTCCTCAGAGCTTCTGAATTCATCTCTAATCTAATATAGGTTTATGTTTTTTTATATTACTAAATGCATGCAATTATGAAGTAAATCTACTAAAAATGAACTGAAAACAGAGCAGTCTCGAGTCAAGTTTGTTATTACTACTACTTTATAATACTAGGAATTAAATGCAACAACAAGACTGTCCCCAAGGAAATGACTTCATATGCGGCTTTTAAGGTGCTCCGCCGTAATATCCCCCACCAGCTCCATGATCGCCGCCCACTCCAACTCCTATATCATTTCCCTGCTTCCCATTACCATCACCGCCGGTGCCTATATCACCACCATCTCCCTCTCCAAAACCTGAGCCTCTACTAACGCCACCGCCACCAAATCCTCCACCGACTACGCCACCAAATCGTCCGCCAACTGGGCCTCTACCGAAACCGAACCCGCCACCAACGCCGCCACCAAATCCTGCGAAATTCCTACCGTGAGGTGGGAGCCGGTGGTAAAAGAACCACTTCTTCTGCATGTCATCCCCAAGCTTTTCTAGAGGTAAAATCCTGCCAGTGATAACACTAGCGATTGCAGCCAAGACAATTAGGAAGAGAATCTTGGTTGCCATGTTAGAGTAACAAATTTAATTCTTAATGAGAACTTCAATTAGCAGTTGTGCTTTATATAGAGTTCAAGATTGCAAAGAATATTGAAGAAAAAACAAGTTTAACAATTTCAGGCAAGTGATCGTGCAATATTCGTGCTGAATAAAAACCAACTGCATCAAACCAGAATCTACCCAAATGCCAACCTAATGAGAACCCAACTCCAGTTGTTCAAAGCTTGTGCATGAAAGTTACCACTTACCAGGATAACCCAACAATGCAAATGTAAGTCAATTTTTAGATTTTAGGTTACGGTATAAGGGTATCCCAAGGCAATTTTTAGGTAACCGATGTGGTAAAGAAATAGTATTACAAGCGAGTTTTTCAGCCAGACCACGAATAAAAATCTAACTTTACCTCAAAGTAGAAAATTGAGGACGAAATCTGACTTTTTAAAACAAGAACACCTAAACTATTTGGGCTCAGATTTACAGCTAAAAAAACTCAAGACAGCAAACTCGAGCTTGAATTATATATGCTACCACCCATTCGACCCCATATTTTTACGAGTTAAATCATCACTTTTGCTCCTACATGACGGGAACAAGTACTCAACACAACTGGTCACTTGTCCTAATGAAAGTTTTCACCAGTCCATGCAAGATACAGGTCAATATTGCCTAACGAAAATCGTTCTTTCATGGTACACATGCAATAGTCATATAATTAACCAAGAGTCAGCTCCAGAGAAATAATATTTGCATCCACGGAGGTCGATTCCTGTAAGCTTTTCTTCTCACTTGATATTCTAGCTCTTGTGAACCCACATTCTTGATCTTCTAAATCTGCGATGGAACTTGGATACTTGTTATCACTCTTCTCACCTCGTACCAACATTTGCTTCTCCTGGCTCACCTGCAAATAGACTTTGACTTTTAGTTGTTGTATTTGGTATTATATAATTATTGGTTATATATATACAAAACACATAGTTGAAACATATACATGTACCAATAATTAATGGTCAGATATGTTATAAAAATTGTCACTTAAATCTATAGCCTTGAACTTACTTGAAATGGGGGGCCATTACTGAAATAATCTTTTGACATGACAGGAGCTTTGGACATCTGATCATACCCCAATTTTATTTCCTTTCCAAACGGTGAGAAATGTGGATGTTCAATTTCTTTCCTACGAATCAGAACAGCAAATTAAATTAAGTTTCAATGCAAATATTGTGACATTGATATCCTTCGAATAATTCACGTAGTCCATATTTTTAAAACTATATGCTACCAAGGTTCCCGTCGTATATATATCAGCAATAATATAGTACTGAAGATTGATCAACTGATAATTGTTCTAATGGTTGAACACATGATTCCTCAGATTTGAGTCAACGCCGATCGTACATAGGCATGTGCAGTAAACAAAATGTAATCTTACGCCAATATTACAGGCCTGGCGGTGGTTGGAGGGATAAGCTCGGGGATGAAACAGGTGAAAGTTTCTTCACATGAGGGGAGCTCATAGTTGGTTGCTGGTCCCTGATAATAGTACTGGTTGGAGTTGCAGGAATTCCATACATGATTTGTTTGCGGCGGAGTGGGTCGCACCTTCTTGTTTTTTGTTGCTTCTGCTTCTGAGACAAGATATGCATTCAATACGAACGTCAAGTTCTCGATAACAACTAGGGTAGATCCGATACTCTAGGATCGGGCCGGAACGACAAAAGTTCAAATATATATCCCTTAGGGGCATAAAGATATGAATTTGTAGAAGCTGAAGGGTATCAAGCCATCAGTTCATAATAGTTCAAAGTACGAAATAAGTTGGCTCTTGATTATGAATTAGTTCCACAGTAGTGTTTCACTTCGTAAAGTGCCGCATGTATACAGATGACAATTTTATATGTATATAACTCCATGCACGTACTGTTAATTCAACAAGTTAAAAGACTAATAATTAATCTCATTACCTTGCATCATATGCTCTTGCTTCATGCTCCTGTACATCTGTCCAAACAAAATGTAGTGTAACTTAAAACCTAATTTAGTATACGGAATATTTTAATTAATTTATATATGACGTCATAACGCAAAATCCTTGAACAATTCTTAACCCTGTGTAAAGGGTTCTCTCACTAACCTGAAGATGGCTCTTGACGTGGGTTATGGTAAGCCCCTTCACATTCATCAGATCCAGCACCATTTTCGGAGTTGCCCCTGAAAAAATTATTATCTAGTTAAAAAAACACTACATTATGTCCTAGTTATATAAAATGAGAATGATTTCTACTTATATATATATACTGATATAAATTACAAATTTTTGTGTTTAATTATTATCATTGATTTTTAAACCCTAAACAAACCATATTGATAAGCCGGGGGAAGATGGGGATGCATCAAGACACATGTATCCATGCAAGGGACAAAAGGCCCCTCGAAAAAAAGCCTTCGTTAATTCGGTAGGCTACAACTCGACCTCAAGCACGAAGTCATCACTCGTGCGCTCGCACGCGCGTGTGGTGGGATTTTTAATATGATAATTATAGTGACAAATTAGCTAATTTCACCATTAGTTGTTAATCATGTGCAAGAATGTAACCCTGGTTTTTGGATACCGTCGTCGAGTTTCAAACTAAACAGATGGCCAAAGCTAAATGTAGGACTATTAATTAAGGTACTTGAGAATGACGCCAAGTCATGATGCTCCTTATGCTCATGAGTACGTAATACTTGTGCTACCTTGCACAAATCTAGCGGTTGAGTAGTATCCTGATCGTATTTGCTCCGTCGTTTTAATTTTTGGGCCAATTTTAACATGTCAACGACGGGGAACATGATATAGGATTGCGATCCGTGATAGTGATCACAAACATCCTCCATCGGACCAAATCGCACGAATCAATATAAATAGTCGAACACATGAACTAGGTAAAATTATGATAGTTTTCATGCACATGCGAACGAGAAGTGGCATAATACATACTTTCTTCCCCCCCGAGTTGTTCAACAGCGTCGACAAAGCATTGATGAAGATGGCGAGTCCATCTCAATCGAGGCATTTTAGACCTAGCATACGGCCTAACGCCGTGTTGCACGGTGGGTGGCAGCAATGGATGGCAGTTTTCCGACACATGTTGTGTCGGAACTCTACTTGAAAACTCAAATCGACCGTACTTCATGCTATAAGTGGCGAGACCAGGCGGAGAATCCATGAGCACGACTATTTTAGTTTTCAAAAGCAGAATTTAATTTATATTTTTGGTGGAATGAGAGTTTGGTGGCCTTTGCATCAACAAATTAGAAGAGAATAAATAATTGGGTGACTGTGGTCATAATTTGTCCATTTCTGCTGCTTTTTGGAGACTCCCGTTATCTTAGGAAATTAAAAATTTTCAAATTTTATGAAGATTTTGAACATTTATCTTTTGTTCATAAAAAATTTAATTAAATAAATAATCTTCTTTGTAAATAGGTTATCAAATTTACCTAGTTTTTTTTTCTTAACATTCTTTTAAGGTCATTTTTTAATTCATTTATATCAATTATAGAAAAATATTTTTAAATATTTACGATACACTATTTTTAATTTTCTATCCAACAACTAATTAAATATATTTTTATCAGACCCCATATGATAAGGGTAAACAGAAAATAGAATAGAAGGTGCCAAATTAGCTGAGGATGAGACCAAGAATTTAAGGAATTAAATGCATGCATGCATTAAGGAAGCAAGCGTACCGAAATTCCTAGAATTCAACACTGACAACTAAATATAGAACAAACTATTCGTGGGAAGGGACACGCGACGCGACATGCGTGTACGTAGTGATTTTACGATATATTTAAACATAAATTTCACAAAATACTTAGAATTTGCTATTCATTTTGATTATAATCCTCCTTCCACGTACGTACGATTGCGTAAGCTTGACCCCAAATTATCGAACAATTTTATGTATAAATCGAACCGATTAAGCCAAGTTCAAGTAAAAAGAAAACAGATGTGGAGTATTTATCCCCTCCTCATATCTCGAAAAATTAAACCGAAGCATAACAATTTTTATGAAAATAATTAACAATGAGACATGACAACATTAGAACTAAGCTAGATCAAAATATCCATCTTTGCCGTCCTAGTTTAAGCTAAGTAATAAATCCCTAGTCACCCTCTCGTGACGAGGTTGATCATTTTTCCCCTCTCAAAAGGGTCGAGTGTGACGCCCTCTTGCTCGGCCACATAGAAGTGCGTCTCGTGGAACCGGATACTCGTCTCTCAGTGATGTTGAAGCGGTGTAAACTCTTAAATAAAATTGCTGTCCTAAATACTGCCTGGCCCAGTTCTCAGACCTTATGTTCCACATGCCTACATTGTCCAAAGCTAGATAGACTGCGGTCCAAGATTTCGGGTACACCTGCATTGTTTTACACAGTTTATACTCATGTTGATCGAGGGTAAGGATGCAGTTTGAGAAAAAGCCGTGATCTTAATGAAATTTTATGCAGCTTAAACCTGAGCAGTGCTACGAAAAACTGCATCTCTCAGATTGTAGCCTGTCCTACTTGCTGTAGTCCACTGTCCACCATCCATTCTGTTAATTTGCATCGTTTATTAGTTATACCAAGAAGAAATCAATAAATTATACTTCTTGCATGGTTTTTAAGGTATATATATGGTTATCTTAACTCACCCGACAACAAAGAAAGCGTTTCCATTCATGTGCCAAGATTGGACTGTATCCTCCCAATTTTGGAACACGATCTCTACAAAAGCTCGGTAATCAGAATTCATAACAGAGGTTGCCAGATAGGCATTTCCGGCTGCGGGTTTGTCAGGTATTCTGCCAATGGTGAAGACTCCTCCAATCTTGAAGTAGTCAGCCAGTTTCAAAGGGGTGTCTGGGGAAACATAGGATACACTGTTCACTGCATATCGTTGTTTGCCGTTTATATATGGAGCGGAGTTGGCAAGGATAACGGTCCTAGATGGCTTGATCAATCCATAGTGATATGAGCCTTGAGGATTCGGTCTAGGCGCACTGGCTGTCAGATTGCGGCTGATTAAGAATCACAGCGTGCAAGAAATTTCAAATTGAGTGCTAGTTAATTCATAAGAAAAGCCAAATTAGAATTTAGTCCAGAAAAGGATGTATACCGTATCGATCTAGCCTGATCCAGAGACCAATCAATCTGAATTGTAGGTCCACCAGGGAGATATCCCGAAACTTTACTGAATGAGTTTCTATAATGGAGAATGGCAGTGCTTGTAAGCACAGTAGAAGTGAAACGTGAAGATATTACGATATAATAGTCCTTTGGTGGCTGATCGGCTTTAACCAAAACCGAGTACGACTGCCCTAAATGGATATCGATAGATGAGTACGTGTTCTGGATCGTGTGTGATCCTTCTACCTCCACGAGTGTCATCATGTGGCCCTGGATTCTGAAATTAATCGAAGTACTAAGCCCAACATTCGATATCCTGAACCTGTATGTTTTGCCTGAAGCACAACATTCAGCATTGATCGATTCATAAGAATGCAAAACGACCACGGTTTTTTAAAATAATTCAGCTACCTGAATCAACATTGAACGTAATTCCATTCCAACCACGGCCATTGATGAGAAGTCCATCCGGAAACGGAAGATTATGACCACTATCCAAAATATACCTCAGTTGCTAAAGGAACAGAAAACAGAACAGAAATTGAGTACACTGGATCAAATAACCAATGCTCCATTAGACGGAGTAAGGGAAATCAACTTACTTTGTGGCTACTCTTGAACCAATCTCCAACCAGAACGGAGTGGTCTCCAGCAGGAGGGGGAAAAGGTACCGGAATTAGTGGACGGCTATAAATTTTTATGCTCCCAAACCCACCGGCGGCCTTATGGAGTCCTAGTGATGGAAAGTAGTAGTAGCTACCGATTTGATCCTTTACTTGAAGGATGTAAGTAAAGTTTTTTCCGGGTGGGATTGGGCACGTCGTGCCAAATACTCCATCCTGCCACGAATTCTTCCTTTGCAGGATCCCGTTCCTGAGAAATTGGAGTGTTAAAAAAGTGAAAAGATTTTCAAGCACAAGAAAAAATCGGACTCAGCTTAAACAATCAGATTCTTCTTTTTATTTTTCAATTTTCAGAGATTTTGACATTTGTACAAATCTGGCCATACATAAACATGGGACATTCAACTCTGTTTCACTGTATCATTTTGAACATATCGTAGTTGAAAAATGCGAAAATTAGATGTCATAAACCCCATCACATATTAAATGTGAAAAAAGAACTTGCACCATATTTAGTTTTCAGAATGGATAAAATAAATGAATGAGTTTTACTTCCACATCTTCTAAGGCAACATCAGCACAATAGCCTAGCGGAGAGCGACACTTTCCATTGAAAAGTTCCTGTTTTAGTAATTTCTAATGATAGATAAAAAAACAGATTCCATGTCGGACTACTCCGATTTTATCACAACGTACATGGTTCAATTCGTATCTAATAAAGACCAAAGAAAATGTAAAGATCTGCTACACTCTTTTAGAAGACTAGTAGTAGTATAGTGTAAAGGCTCTGCTTACCAAGAAATGAGGAACGGTTCGTCCAAGTAGTTGTAAACACTGATAATCAAATTATCATTAGTCACACAGTCAATCTGAGGCCCTGGAAACTGCCCATTAATAAGAATTCCCTGCACCAAAACCACCATTTTACTTCGCATTCAAACCACATATTCATTCAAGAAAATCCAAGAAACTACACCAGAAACACAGAGGCAGATCCAACAGCATAAGTGGGTACCATCTTCCTCAAATGAGAACGGACAGCAAAAAAAAAAACAATTCTTATGCTCTGAACAACGTTCATTTCATCTATAAACTGCATCAAACAGCTACCCTCGAGTGAATTTCGACTCCGATTTCGACAGAACACACCCACGCAGACACCCGCAAAGAGCGCGGAAAACAGCACCACCATTCCTCTCCGTCAAAGACTTGTGGTTCAAGAAAATCCAAGAAACAACAGCAGACACACACACACACACACACACGCACAGCGTACCTGTTGCTTAAAGCCAAGCGGATAGATATCACCATATGTGATTTTCCAAGTGTAAAATCTATATGGGTTGTCGCCATTAGCGACATAGAATACGAGCAGCAATGCAAAGAAACAGGACACTCCGGAACACCCTCTCATGATGCCCTCTACTTCTTGTTTCTTGCTATCCTTGTGGAAATGACTTCCCCTTTCTCAGGTCTCTCTCTATAGACGGAGAGATCTTGCTGAAAGATAATGGGAAACAGAATATGAATGGATTCTGCAAGTGAGTTACCAATTCAGGAGTGATTTATGGCACCGCTTATTGACTGTCAACTCTCTTCGTAAATTATTAGATTCATGTCATCTACCATTATCATTCTACACCCGCAAATTAGTATTCCAACGTTTCAATTATATAATATAATCCATTTTATTTTTCATACAATATATTGATATTAGGAAATGAAAATTGAATACTGCCGCATACATTAAATAGTGATATAACAGTGAAATGATTTATTAAATGAAAGTGGATTATATAATTAAGACAGTGGGTATAGTTTAATATTTAATAATCATATAAATATCTACAAAAAAATAACTTAATATTTAATAAACTATATGTACACATATCTCAAGAGCTATTTTTAATGCTAAAGATTCACGTAAACATATATTCAATAAATGGACGACACCTCAATTGATCCTTATATAAATGTTTATGTTGAATATTCATCGCATCAAAACTTTGTATGATTAGAGTTTTGATATGATGAATATATATATAGAATTCTGATATGATACTTATTCACTTGAGTCGTTGTTCACATAAGTGTTTATGGTGAGTGAATTCTCAATGTATCAAAAATCTATATATATGTAGTATAATTATTTAATTCTTAATGATCTTGACGGATGTGCTAGACTTTAATATTTTAAAAAATCAATCGCTTTTCTCAAGATATAAATTTTTTGTGACTTGTAATTTTTTTTTATCATAATATTGATGGTGTGCACATGGATAATGTCAAGCGCTTTATCTGATAGCCTGTGATAATTATTATTACTAATATTTTAAAACTCACAGATCTGAAGAACATGTCTATAATTAATGAGCATCGTCGGTGGAAATTCAATTCGTCCAAATTTCAAAATAAGTAATTAATCTCTTTAAAAAAGTAATTAATCATTACATTAAATTTCTATTAGTGATTAATGATGCTGTACACCCATAACTTAAGGCTAACATGACTAATATTTTATTATCTTTTATATAAATGTAGAATAAATTTTTATATAATATTCCTGCAAATTGATTTCATTCCAAGCGAAAAGCGGCTAAAAATTTCCGAGGAAATAAAGATTTTCGAGACAATAAAAAAAAACAAAAACTTGTGTGAGAAGGTCTCACGGATCGTATTTTGTGAGACGGATCTCTTATTTGGGTCATCAATGGGAAAGTATTATTTTTTATGCTAAGAGTATTACTTTTTATTGTGAATATATGTAAAGTTGGCTCGTCTCACATATAAAGATTTGTGAGACCGTCTCACAAGAAACCTACTCATAAAAAAACCATTCGGACACTAGTCAAATTTATTTCAAATAAAACTATTTTATCATTCGGATTTCAAATCGTAAAAAAATCCTAGCTGGTTCATTTATTTGTATATATATATATATATTAAAAATGAAAGTGGGAGTAATACCAACCAATTTGACTATAAATGTTCATATTATATTGAGCATTGAAATGCAGCCTCCAAAATTAAATATTTTACTGTTGGCCATTTTTTTAATTTTGGAATAGTACGTGAGGTTCTTCAAAACACAACAAATATATATGATAAATTGCTGCAATGGTACAATGTAAACGTAAATGAATTAAATATGAAAGTTACTGATATAACAGAGGAAAATATGGTTGGGACATAACCCCTCTTATGCATGGAGAAGCCGCCTCCTTCCGGGGAGAGATCTTTTAGCATTTGGAATTCGTTGGAGAATAGCATCCGGGAACAATGTTCGGGGTCTTTATGGATTCATAATACTTTGTGGCCGGTTGATCGCGATGAAATCAAACGAATTCCCAATGGCAATGAAGCGATGTTTGATAGTATCGTGTGTTGGATATATTTAAAGCTTAATGAATAGAAATTGAGTTAAAAAATATAAGAAATTCGAAACAAATTGTTCTATGTGTCAGGTGAGACGCCTGGACAGGGCACTTCAACGTCCTATATGCGGCGTAGAACAATCCAGACCGTAGGATTGGTGCCTAAGCGCCCCTCTATGTAGTTGAATTTTTCAAGGCCATGAAGTAGTGCTTATGTGTTTGGTGGTGCTATTTACCAAGAGTTGCGAGTTTTCATGAATCTTTGTCACCAAAAAGTGTCTTTGGTCATATTTTCGAGATTTGTAACTTAAATATCAATCTCTCTGAACAAATTAACACAATGAAAAACAACATAATATCAACTTTCAGAGAATCAAACAAAAGTAGAGCATTTGCATTCATTTTAAACTTCTTATTTTTTCTTAAAATGGAGTTTGTTTCATTTTGTGGCTATGAAACTTGTAATTTAAAGCTTAATGAAGGAAATTGTTCCATCACCCGGGAGGCACTGAGACGCTTGGACGAGGTGTCTCAGCGCATCACATGCGGCCTGGAACAATCCAGGCTGCAGGGGAGGCAGGCGCCTAAGCACCTTTTTTATGTCTTGGAATTTTCTAGCGGCGTGAGTTAAGCGTCGAGACCCTGATGGCTCTATTTACCAAGAGTTGCCTCAAATTAATTATAATACATGGGCATTTGCTCGTACCAAACAAAACCAAGGGGGGAAAAGGCAACTGTAGAAGAACAAATTATGATACACGAAAGCAAAGAAGGCCGCGAGACTTGGTCCAAAACCGATAAACCAAGCTCCAAGTCTCCATTCTAGCACTTCCAAAGCATCCAATAACGCATCATCTTCATCGCAGGGCATTGACAAAAGTCATCAAAGACGCAACATCTCTATTTTCATATGGATATTTAATGGGTAATGAAGAATTCTTGGTGAGGAAAAGTATGGTAGAGAAGATCCCTAACTCCCGAACTTCGCAATCTTAACACCGGATCCTGTCAGTTTATCTGCCAATTCAACGTAGGATTGCTCCATCCCCTGGCAAAACTGGCACCATTAACGTGCGTAAAGAACAACTAGCCAAGGCTCATTCCTACGTTTCAGTTTCAACAAGTTCTCAATTCCGGGCCTGCTCAAATTCACAACACAGTTAGTGTTGAAAAGGACTGTTTCTTGCACACATGAACTGCCCCCGTTCAAGTTTTCCTCCTTGATATATATTAGAATAAAGAAAATAAATAAATGCCATGAGTAGAAAGTATTTCTAATTTTCAAATTTTCAAATCTTAACATTTATTGTGTTTTCCATGTTATTAAATCATTATAAAATGTATTAACTATCATTGATTATATATTTTTTCAAAAAAAAAAAAGTTCAGTTAATTAATAAATAATCAGAATGAATGAGCATTAAATTTAGGAATATGTTGTACGTATAACAAAAATCTAATTTTATGTACAAGAATTACAAGAATTACGTACATAAAATTACAAGATCAATCATCCGATTGGAAATTCAATCCAATTCGAATTGAACCGGACTGATCCGAATTGATATTAATAAATCTTCATCTTAATGGTTATAAATTTGTTCAATCTTTGTAAGAGGTTTTTTTCTACGGTTTCTAACTAATACAAAAAAAGGTTTATATTTTTTGAGCTCACGTTTGTTTTTCCAGATGAAATTCAATAAAAAATATTGAAAATCGAAAACAAATATATGATAATTTAGAACTAAATATTTTATATTTGACAGTAATATATAATTTTTGAGTATCCAAATATTTATAACAAATTTTGATATTAAAAACATGTCTTCTCAGATGAAAATGTGATACAAAACATTCAAAACATGTTATTAATATATAATATTTGAATATAAAAGATTTCAGATCTGACACTAATATATGATTTCTGAATATCCAAACATATATAACAAATTTTTGTATTAATCACATGTTTTTTTTTTGCTGAAAAATTCGATACAAAACATTGAAAATATAATATTAATATTATTTATTTAATTATTTTGATGTATTTCAAGAACGAAAATATTTAGATAGAGAGACGTCCATAAACACAAATACGAAACAGTGAATTAATCACCAACAAGAAAATGAGAAAACATCCTCAGATAATTTATTTGAAAAATCCTCAGGGAGACATGATGATGTTGGTGTCGAGTTTCACAGGAGAAGATGGGGGCGAAACAATAGGGTCTGGGCCACGCGGAACGAGTCTCTGAGGATTTGGTTCGAACGAGACCGTGTGATGCTTTGGTGGACTTTCTGGGGATTTCATTGCATTTGGACCAGATGGAACCAGCCTCTTCACATTGTAACATTCCGAACTACCAACAAATATGGCGATCGACAACAGCATCACGCACAGAGGCAAACCAGCAAACGAAGCCATTCTCATTTTATTATTGCATTTCAAGAATCGCTGTTATATATATATCTCTTAATTCTCTATAAATTTGAAAATCCCGTACCTTTTTTAGTTTTACTGGGATTAGAAAAAGATCTTCTGTAGAATATTTGACATAAATGAGACAATCCCGCTGCCTAGCCAGTTTCGGCAACATATCCCGCGGATCGACCTCCTATCATTGAATGCTCGATGCTTGATGATTGGTTGAGTGACTTGGTATTTTGCCCCGACCTAATTCCAAACTTCATTTTCCTACTTGTAAAATAATTCGATTTATATTCAAATAGAAAAATAATAAAAACCGTGTTATAATTTGAAATGATAATATTTTATGATTGTAAAAGATAACGAGGGATTTCGAACCGGGATCTAAAACGATTCTATAGAAATTGTGCTGAGATCTTCGATACTTCTTACCAGTGTCTCTATGATTGCCCAAAACATACATAGGTGAACTTTATTAGTCATCATTGTTGAAATGTAGTGAAAAAGAATCATTCTACTCTAAGCTTTTGATTTATTAAAAATGATATTCTTGGATTTTGTCCGGGTTGACCCAGGAACGATGGGCCAAAAGTGGGCCCAATGCATCTCCCAAACGACTGTCCAAAGCAAAGGTTACTTCAATTTCACCTTTTGCTTTAGGACTACACACATTCGGACATGCCCAAACTTTATCTCTTTAGCGTGGCACAGTAATTCTAATATCGGACACACAAACATTACATGCTTCTAAATTTCTACTTTCTTGCATATAATCAATCACATAATATAATTAAAGTATCGTATTATATTGCACAGAACAATCAACATCGAGATGGGAAATTTTTTTCAAAGATAATTAAACAAGAAAATGACAAAAGGGAATAGGAGAGCAGAAGAAATAGTGAAAAAAGGACTTTGGGCAACTCATTGGGAGGACAGTATTACACCCACTACAGAGTATCCTGTATGTTTATTTTGTGACCAATTTGCCCCCAACATTTTTAAACTGTATGACTTCACATTCCTTTCGTAACGCTCCCCCCTCCTCTATTTAGTACTTTCCTCCTTTTAGTTTAAAATTTGTTTGTTTTGTTTACGAGTCAGTGTTTGAAATTGAAGGTTTCACTTTCACACCCATAATTTTAGATATCTTGGAATTTATTGATAAATCGCATATATTCTAAAGATCGTTTTGTCACAATAATAATATCACAAGAATCTAATTATCTTAACAAAAAACTTGTATTTATATTCTAGATACCTTGCAAATCAATTTTTATATACCATACACACAATGAAAATGGCTGTGGCTATTCAAAATTAAGGCAAAATGAGAAAGTAGGAAATAAAGAATGGTCAAAGGTGAATTTACTCATTAATCTCCATTTAAGTAAACCTCATTCGAAGCAAAGCGAGCACAACAAATTTTCACTTAACAAGTGTAGAAGAAGATAAAACAAAAGGGCAGGAATTAGTAGAGGGAAAATCTTTCGATGTCCAAGTCTTCGGCGACGGCCGCCGTCATACGGCCTCAAGACTACGCCGGCAGCCCCGTTCATTATGCCGTGGCAGTCGGCGATCACGCCACTCTTAACAAACTCCTCTCTTTGATTCCCCGGCTGCCAGATCCAACCAGTATCCGGACCGAGTCCGATTCCGTTTCCCAAGAACGTCTTGCTGATAAAGTATCTTCCTCCCTCGACCGCCGGGACAACCGCTTAAGAGAAACCCCACTCCATCTTGCCGTACGCTTAAACGACGTCATCGCTGCTCGAGCCCTGGCGACTGCCGGAGCTGACATTTCACTTCAGAATGCGGCGGGGTGGAACCCTCTTCAGGAGGCTCTCCTCCACCGATCTACAGAGATTGTCTCGGTTCTAGTACAGCGGCACCACCTCGCCGCCTGGTCCAAGTGGCGCCGTCGTCTTCCCAGTGTCGTCGCCGCTCTCCGCCGCATGCGTGATTTCTACATGGAAATTTCGTTCCATTTCGAGAGTTCCATCGTTCCCTTCGTCGGGAAAATTGCTCCATCCGACACGTACAAAATCTGGAAGCGGGAAGGAAATTTACGGGCCGATACCTCACTCGCGGGGTACGACGGTCTGAAAATCCAACGCGCTAATCAAAGCTTTCTTTTCCTCAACGATATTTACGACAGTGCTCTCGATATCCCACTGGGTTCCCTATTCATCCTCAATCACGACGAGAAAAAAATCTACGACGCCTTCGAGAACGCCGGGAACCCATTATCTGACTCTGACATTTCAAATTTCTGTAATCAGACCAGTGTCTATCGTCCCGGAATGGACGTTACGAAAGCCGAATTAATCGCCCGTACAAATTGGAGACGCCAAGAAAAGACTGAAAATGTAGGAGAGTGGAAGGCAAGGGTTTACGAAATGCACAACGTAATTTTCACTTTCCGGTCACGTAAAGTATATCCGGGAGAAAGTCGAGAAGACCCGTTTGGGCCCACATGCGTTTTGCCATTGGAGATCGACGAGGAGTCCGACGATGGATTCATCGTTGCTGAAAATCCAAGATTCAGTGTGTCGAACGACAGGCAGCGGAGACACAGCAGTTTCGTGAGAGAGGAAAGAGAATTTGTAACGGTGTCAAGAAAGAGCGTGGACATAATCCCCATTGATTCCAGGAGAAGAGCTCCACCTTCATCGGTGGACAGGGTGGTGGCGCCGCCAGATACCAAGGAGAAGGAGTACGCCAAGAATTTGCGGCCGACGTTATGGTTAACGGAGCAGTTTCCACTGAAGACGGAGGAGCTGCTGCCGTTGCTGGACATCTTGGTGCATAAAGTGAAGGCCGTACGGCGGATGAGGGAGATCCTGACGACGACGTTTCCTCCTGGGACATTTCCTGTAAAGGTAATGGGGGGCAAAATGGGTAATTCGCCTTTTCAAATTCCGTGAAACGCTTTTGTTTGATCGATGTTTGTTTTGCTTAGCTTTAATCCATCTTTTAATGCATTCAAATTTACAAGTAACGTTCTTTACTTTGTGCAAGGCTTGTTGCTTTGACGTGGAAGTTTCCCGTGGGGCCCTTGTAATCCTAGGTTATTGGTTTTAGGCCCCAAGCGTGAATCTTGATTATCCACACCATAAAAAATAATATTATTTATTTAATACTAATTAAGCATTGTCAAATGGACAGATAGCAATCCCTGTGGTTCCTACAGTGAAGGTGGTGATCACATTCACAAAATTTGTTGAGCTACAGCCAATTGAGCATTTTTACACTCCTCTGTCAAGTCCCAAGCAGTTTTCTAGTGGTAGTCGCGGAGAAGGCGGTGAGGCTGAGAGAACAAGCAGCTACTTCTCATCATGGCTATCGAGGAGCGGGAGCCGCCAGCAGGGTTGCAGCGGGGGCGAGCACATTATCGATCCGTTTGCTATTCCGAGTGGATACAGTTGGAGTAGTTTTGATGAGAAGAATAGGAAAATGAAGAAGTCAAAGTCCAGTAGGAGAACTAAGTGAGTATGTGAAGTAATGCGTTTCAAAGAGACCTTTATGATGAGATTGGTTTTATTGTATACTACTAATTTTGGAGGTCAGTTTCGGACCCCTCCAACTAGTTTAAAGCTATATGGTGCCATGGTTAGATCTATCCAAGTTCTTGTTTTTACTCAAAATTGAATCTCTATCTTTTTTTTTTTACCTTGAATCAGCTACTAAAGTTATGAATAATGGATGGTCTGATTAATCCAAATTCAGACATTAACCATTTGTAATTTAAAGAAACAGAAACAAAAACTTGTAAATAAGAACATGGTTCATTCGTTGGTCTGCTAATATTTAATTATTTGTCGCAATACACGTGTCTCCAACCATTTAAGTAGTGGGTTGGGACGTTGAAGTTGGGAAGGAGCAGGTAGAAATTGGAGGCTTGCCCAATCTTTTAGTCAATAATAATGGATAATCTTCAACACTTCTTTCAACAACCTCAACGACATTCTGGTTTGTTATAAATAAACAAACAAAAGAGTTGAGTTGGCCCTCGGGAACGAATACCAGTAATTGCTGAGTTAAAAACTTATATCGGGAGGTTGTACATATTATTATTCAGTGTTTGTACTTGAAAATTTATTACAATAACTTGCAAAATAAAGGAACCAACCTGAGTAAAACTACCACAACACAATAAAAATATTAAAATCTTATGGATAATATTTGTAAGTTCACGAGTGTACATCATCTATTTCAATAGAGAAAATCTCTACCATATTGACTGATTTAAGAAAATGGATTACAAGAGTCAAGAGACTGAGCATTAATCAATGATAGCTAAAACAAATTTATTAAAAATCAAAGCCCAAAAAAACCACTTAAATGAAAAGAGTCCCGAGTCAGTAGCTGCACAATAAAGTTGATTATGTAAGCTGGCTGGTCAAATATCAATTTCAATTTTTTAAAAAAGAAGGAAAGAATCGAGAACAAGACATTGCTTCCAGCGACGGCAATGACTCGGCATGTGTCGTTTATTACAAGGGGATTATAGTTAAAGGGACAGCCTATCCACATGAAGCAACCCATTCTTAATTCGGCAGAAATATCAAATAATCCTCTGTTTCTTCATTGACAACCTCAAATATCTCTTCGTAACAAGAACAAGGTACATTCCTCTCCTCCCTCTCCTCTTCATCTTGTGTGTTTTCAAGTTATCGATGCTTTGAGTTTAATGTGATTTCGCTATTTTCCAACGTATTTCTTCCGGTTTTGATCATTCTCACCATGCTCTAACACCATGTTTAAAATATCATTGACAGAATAAAATTAAAAAAAAAATTATAATCATTATGACTATTTGATCTCAAAATAGACAAACATGAAATATTCTCTATTTACAAGTTTGATCAGTTTGGTTTGATTGTTTTTCAAAATGAAAACAGACCAATTAAAACGTTATTTTCAACCAAAAAAATAAAACAACTTACTGAACAAACCGGAATGAATATGGATTAACGGTTGTTTCTGTTTAGCTTAGCCGAGATTTTGCTCATCAGGGCACATTTGTTAACTTCGAATCAATATTAACCAAGAAGGAAAATGTATAAGGTGTGTAGACGTAAGTCACAAGAGGTATTGACTGACTTCATATGCACAACAGTTTAAACCAGCTAACAGAAATGGCTACTGACGGGCCAAGCTGGGCAGACCATTGGGGAGAGGGCGGAATTGGTGCCATGGGAGATGACAACAAATCAAAGAAAGACCCTGAGAAAGAGAAAAAAGTGGCCTCATCCAACGGATTAGGTAAAGCCAAAGCAGCAGCCATGGCAGGTGCCCAGAAGGTCAAGAATGGAACTTCCACGAGTTTGAAGTGGGTCAAAACCAAGTTCCAAAAGAAGCCTTCCACCTGAACAACAAAGAGATTTAGCACAAAGAAGATACTGTATTATTATTGATTCCTATTCTATAAATTTTGTGAGAATGTTTAATATGTTCTAGAACATATAGATAACTACTGTTCAGATATCCATAGAAAAGATCTGTCTATTGTTTAAACGGAACAATTATTTTTTTTATAAATTTCGAAAGTTACAATAGAGATGGTGACAAAGTCATCATCATCAATCTTGGGAAAAACACAGACAAACCGAAAAAATAATAAATAAACATTCATCATAGTGAGAAATCGAACATGCTTCAACAAATTGCAGTTCACAAGATAGTAGCAACTTAAACAGATGATGTTTACGAATCAATTTCATATTAAGGCAAATAAGTTTTTGTCAATCTAGGACGTAGAGAAAACCATCTTCACCCTTGGATTCCACATAAAATGCAGCTGTAACGACGTGGAATATATCATAGGATTAAGACAATATTCTATTTCAACGTAAAAAAGAAAGCCTTAACGGAACCCAAGCTTGATCCTCTTTAGGACGAGATACCCACAGTCAAATCAACAGGAACTAGGTACATGGAAATCACAGAAATGAAATCACGATCCATAACATAAGCCTTTAATCTTTCACAGAAGATATTTTGTTAAGTTAGATGTTCTAAAAGTTATCTGACAATCGATAACTATCAATGGACTACATGCTGGCACATGATAAGCTCATCGATAACACATGCCCCTCTTAGATATTACATAAAGTCTCTTAAGAAATTTGGTAAATACATAATTCATGAATCTGGATATCACATGCATTTCACATAGAGACGGCCTAAAAGATAAAGAAACAAAGCCTTGGTCATGTGAGGTAGGGTTCTACAATTCCATAATTTATAAGGTGGTAATATTCACAACATCAGGATACAAAAACCATGTGGTAGGATTTTGATAATCCCCAGACAGAGAATGAGCCATATCATTGATAATTCATCAACATACAAATAGTCTACAGAGCTTCCTTTCCTTTAAGATGTGTGATATGTCCTATGAAAATTAATCACCAGCAAGAATGTGTCCTATTAACCAGTACGAATTAAATATTGAAATCATTGCTGAGTTTGCAATCAACCAAACCAAATTATCTATGTAGACAGGCAAATCACATGATGTCGGGAATAATTTAGCAATCGAATATAAATACAAACAACAACCCGGATTGAATTACACGGCCCTATATTTTTATTGGGTTCGTTAAACTGAATTCTCAGTACAGGTAAAGTTACTGCCGGCACCTTTCATCATTCTATCCATTAAGAACTTAAGTGCAATGCTGCAGATGCTCCTGAGTCCCAACAAAGGAACTCGGAATCACCATGAGCTCGACTGATTGATTACAGAGACGATTCATCCTGCAAGTCAAGCAGAATTTACAACTCCATCAACAATTAACAGTATCCCAAACCAAGCTTTATTGTGCTTAGCAGAATTATCCTCACCTCAGTCAGTGCCTCTTCAATGAGTAGATTTAAAATGATGCCGTAAGTTTAGCCAGCCAGGATTACTCCCTCAGGCCCCATGTACTCACAAAATTTGGTAATTTCCTCAGTACTGACGACCTCATCAAGGTTTGGCAGCAAGGTTTGTGTAGGTGACAAGATCTGGATTCATAACCTCGGCAACCATAATTCTCCGAAGTTCCGTTGATTGATGACGTTAACCCAATTTTGCACATGAAGCCTAACCTTATGTTAAAAGTGATCTTGTCAATGAAAGAGGTCTCTTTTTATCATGCTTTCAGGCACATTAAACGTCTCAACGACTTTCTGAATGTTGTAGTATCTGTTCAACAAACAATTAAACTCATTACATCAAACTTATTCATCCCCCAACATTTATCAACCAAAAAACTTGCAACATCTACAATCCTTCTTAACATAAATCACCTGAATCCTTCTCCATTTCTACCATGTCAGGATACTTGTTAACAGCGATTTCCATTCAACCTGCCTTACAGTATCCATCAATCATGGTAGCATATGTCACAAAGTTCGGGACGAATCCCCTAACAAACATGGAGCATAGAAGCTGTTTGGCTCCTGATATATTGTTGCTTCTGCAAAGATAATTGATGAGAATATTGTAAGGGAAGCTATCTTTCACAAGGTTATTGTCTAGAGCCCAGCTATGGAATTTTAGAGCCTCGGTAACATGATCATTCCGGCATAGTTCTTTTGCAACGATAGAATGAGTGAAATGATCAGGAGATATGTAATTTTCCATCATATTGGATAACAAAAGAGAAGCTACACTGGTATAACCTTGTACATATATCCAATGAATGAGCGAATTATATGTCACTGAATCAAGCATCAGACCTTTTTCGACCATTATATCACATAGTCTGAAAGCCTCCTCCAGATACCCGTGCCTCACATATCCATCAACCATGGTAGCATAGGTCCTAACATTAGGCACCACTTCCATCATGACCATTTCAACTAGAATTTCTTTGGCGCAATCCATCTTACCCACCTTACAATAACCGTTGATGAGACAATTGTAACTAACTACATTAGGGGAAGCACAACCTCTGGACATATCTTCCATTTTCTTTACAAGTTCATGAGCTAAAGTGAGGTCAAAAGCCCTACACGCGCCATCAATTAGCATATTAAAACTGATGACATTTGTCGAAATCCCACCTTTCAACATCCTAGATAACACTGCGAATGCTTTAGAAAGTTCACCTTCTATACAATGAGCATAAATTATAAGATTCAGTGAATTCAAATTTTCACAATATCCATATGATATCATTTCATTGTACGCTATCCAAAATATACCAACTTCGTCTATCTTCAAGAGATGGTTCAAAAAATTGTTCCATGCATGAATTGAAATCCAAAAGCCTCTTGATCTCAGTTTCTCGATCACAACATATGCATCCTCTGTCGCCCCAAGTTCTGTACAAGTCCTAATCAACGCATCAAAAACTGCACTGCTTGAAAAACATGCATCGTAACTATTGACCAGAGCTTCTGAAATCTCCAAAGGAAAATAACCTTTTGATATTATCAATTTTTTCATCAAACATAATGCATCATCAAAGTTCCTATGATTCACCATCGCATAAATCAGAATACAACAAGACTCTAATGAATCCAAAAGGCCTTCACGTACTCTTGTTCTCTGGTGGAACTCTAAAACTAGATTTGGAGATCTCTGAAACTCTCGGAAAACACGGCAAATCAAGGAATTTGTGAGTGTCGAAGACAGCTGGTCCACAAAATTCCATTTCTTCCGCTTTACATTCACACAAACAGCTTTGAAAATAATATCTTCAGCAACTGGGCTTGTGAAATGGTTGCCCAAGTGAAAGCCTCTTACAAAAATATCCCTCTTTTTTGCTGGAAGAGACTTCAGAGACATGGAACAGAAAACCCAGTTCATAAAATTACCTTTTCCACCACATGAAACTATAAATTGAAGAATCAAAGATACATTAAGGCGATTAACAAATAAAACTCGAGCAAAATACACTAAGCGAGCTATGACCACTTTAAATTAAAACCCTGCATCAGAATGCAACAACAGCAACCGATGAAATAAAATTCCGTCATGAACTAAATACAGAGGTCACCAGTTCAAACTTCAAACTCAGAGGCGCACACTTCGAATCAAATAACTATTCCCAGATAACCAAAATACATATAGAACGGGTGAAAACCGATTACCCACTAGACAGCAACAAATATATAGTCATTAACAAAAGAAAAAAGAAAAAGAAAAGGTTTATCTAGGGTTTTGATGTGTGAAAATCAGAACGAAATAAGAAACACGAAGCAGCGATCATTTCATGTCTGCCATGGTTAAAGAAAACGATTTATTATTAATTAATAATTAGATTATATAAGACCAAGATCTCACGGAGAAAAATAAGTTTAGCATAATACTAAATTATTATTTAAAGTTACCACTGATACCTAACAAATCAAGGCTCTAATAAGAAAAATCAATTGCATGAGAATGCTAATGTGATAGGTAAAAATTTGTGTGAGACGGTCTTACAGGTCGTATTTTGTAAGACGGATCTCTTATTTGGGTCGTCCATAAAAAGTAATAAGTATTAATTTTTATGTTAAGAGTATTACTTTTCATATTGAATATCAGTAGGGTTGACCAGTCTTATAGATAAAGATTCGTGAGATCGTCTCACAAGAGACCTACTCTGTTATCAATTAATAAAAAGTAAAGTAAACTTTTTTATTTACAGGAAAACTTTGTTAAAGTTATGAAAAATGTTATTCTCTAATCGAAGTTCCTTTCATGTTTGATACCCCATAAGGATCCGGATCGTTGGTGACCTGGGTACCATCAAGAACCCGAGCACTACATTTCTCGAGCATTCTCCGAACAGTCCGATCTCTCACGCAATCACCCGAGCACTTCTCCTCTCCCCGAGCAGTCATTATAGCCCGGGCTCTTATACAAGCACCCGGGTAACCGACCACCCGAGCCACCTCGAGAATTGAACCACACTCGAGTATGATTGATACATGCCGTCTAATCTGTCAGAACAACTTGGGCTTGGAGTGTCCTTGAAGTCATCAGAAGTTAGAGTATGGGCAACCGACTTGCCATACTTAGTAGGTGACACTAGAATCGAGGTACTTACTTCATTTTCTACTATAAATAGCAGATATTAATCTCATTTACGGACTCTGAAATCTTTGAACTCTTAAGCATTATACATATTTTCTCTCAAATATTGCTCGTGTTCATCTTCAACCTGCTGACTTAAGCGACTTAAGCATCGGAGTGGCTACGTCGGACACTTCTCCGGCGCCCATTCACGAGTTCCTTTCTTGTTTGCAGGTGCTGCTGAAGCCATTACCTTCAATCAAATTCCCCAAAACATTATAAATTGTTGATTTGATCTGTTGGAGCTCCCAACCCGGCTCATCCCATTTCAGCGAGATCACATCATTCAAATTCCCCAAAACATTATAAATTGTTGATTTGATCTATTGGAGCTCTCGACCCGACTCATCCCATTTCAACGAGATCACATCAATGTTTATGTAAGATTTTTATTTATTACGATAGAACACTGTCTTCGAAAAGAGTTGGTACAATATCTATACAAGTCCAAATCCATAGCATACTCCCCAACTTCTTTCTAGAACAGTTAAAATGAGCTAGCGGTACGGGTCATCCATCATTTAGATGGGTTGTGTTAATTGCTAAGTCAACTCGTCTATTTAACGGTGTTGATATATCCCGTAATTATTATTCATTGGTATTTTCACTCTTTACTGCATCAAATATTAAACGATCAGAAATACCCAAAATTAAATAAGAAATCGGTTTTTTGTGATACGGTATCACGAATCATTATCTGTGAGACGGGTCAACCCTACCGATATTTACAATAAAAAGTAATACTATTAGCATAAAAAATAATACTTTTTCATGGATGACCCAAATAAGAGATCTGTTTCACAAAATACGATCCGTAAAACCGTTTCACACAAATTTTTGTTTTAAATAATATAAGCAGTAGGGAAGGGGTAGTTGGGAAATTTATTTGATGCCAATACTTTTTTCTTATTTTATGCATTTTCACAGCTTTGTTTCCTAAAGTTGTCTTTGTTTTCGTTTGAAGGGTAATTTTATTAAATAATATAGAGAAGTAGTGATTTTATAAAAATTTAATTGGGTGAAAAATATTATTTTTTTATGTCTAAATTGTTACTTTTTACTGCAGATATATGCTGAAGAATAATATTGATTCAATTTATATCTGGAGTTGAAAAAAAATAGGAAAATAACATTTCACTATTTGGTTTTAAAACACAAAAAAAAAAAAAAAGAAACTGGTCTATAACTAAACCAAGTATTTTCTGGTTATGTTTACATTGCCTTTATGCGTATTATTCTTTGGAATTTTTTGTTTGTGTATTTAGTTTAAGTATCATTCATTATGATATTTTGGGTTTTTTTTAATGTATTCTTGAATTCTTAATTTTCTTATAAATGAACTTTCTCATATAAAAGTTCATGATTTTTGTTCAACTTAGTTTGTAATATAATAAAATGATATTTTCTACAGGATACATGTAAAATGTTAATGACGGAGCTCTTTTAGCTAGATTTAAACTTATATAGATTAAGCAATACAAGTTGACATATAAATTTATCCAAAACCAAAATTGCAATAATCAACCACTGAATAACGTATATCAAACATTTATTTTTATATGTGGGGTTTATCTTTATTTCGATACACCTTTGAGTATCGTCATAAGAGCAGCACGAAAATTTCCTATAAGTCGCGACCAACATGCCACAATATATAGCAAGCAACTAGGATTATGCCACTAATTAATTATATGATGGGAAAATTGGAAAACGTGCAATTTTAGAAAGTATGCATGGAACTTTTGAATTTTGTTTATTAAAAGTAGCCATCCCGATCAATATAGTTACTGGATCCTGTCCTTGTTTTATAAGACCCATCCCCAACCCCAACCCCAACCCCCACCCCATCCCCCAACCCATCGCAGTGCCTCCATTATACCACCTTGTTCTGCATGCTATATACTTTTATGACAAAGGTCCCAAGCAACTGCAGGTTACAAAATTATTAGGCACTCCATTCAATTCAAACCGATGGGTCACTCTTATATTAATTCTGCTCCATCTCCTCCTCCTAATGTCATTAAGGACAAGCCACGATTGGATACATAATAATTGTTTTGAAAAAATATTACTGGCAAATGAAAATATTATTAGTCGAGTATATTTGTATGTGTGATTTTAAATTTTTATTTTGTCAAACTTTAGTCTTAGTCTGTTATCTTTATTATTTACAATTTTAGTCTTTTCTGGCCTGACATTGATGCTTAGTAGTGTCCTATCAACACTCCGAATGGAGAAAAATGGAAGTGTAAAAAATTGAAAGATGCTAAATTAAGATTACATACAAAACTTAATATACATGCATAAACGCATCTTTTATTTGGTGAACATTGGGCACATGTATATTAAATGCTTCATTAATTAATGAAAGATTTAAATGTGGGAAAGAAAGCTGCGAAGAGGGTGAGAGACAAAAGGTGGTTCAGCAGTTTCACGTGAAAACATTTAGTATGCTTTTAAGTAAGGACAGTCCACAAGTTCAGACGTTTGTTTCCAGGGATTACATTTCGTGTCGTGTATGAAGAAAAAAATTGGTCAATTTATAATTTGAACAATTATAAAAAAGAATTTTAATTGATTAAATTAAATATATTAAAGTACGTTTACAATTTGTCTGTCGTCGACATAGGAGGCCGGCAAGAGAATCGTTCCCTCATCCATCTTAAATCTTTTTTTATATTTATATATTTTTATATGTATAAAATATATAAAAAAAAACAAAAACAAAATTTGATTTGATTCCCTCCCATCTAAACGATTCACTCTATGTTCCGTACTTAACATTGTTAGAAAACATGGTCTCTTCGTATATTATGAAACTTGACATTATGTCTTTATGATCCAGGTTCGCTGTATCATCAGCAGAAAAACACTTTCCGATATAGCATAGAAAAATCACTTCTAAACAATTCCAGTATCTGCTTTTCAGTTCATCTTGAATGCAATATTTACGATAAAAATTAGCCGGGAAATGAGGAATTTAAGTATGACGTAGAAACAAAATTTTCAAGAATATTGAAACGGTTCGAAATTCAAAGGGAGCTAGCTAGGGTGTAAATGGTGTTGCCGTATCTTCTCACTAACCTCATAAATGCATACTGAAAGGCTCCAGATTTGCTGCAGTGAGCTTTTTCATCGTTACGTTGCTTTTGAGTTAATTTACTTCCCTTTTTGTTGTTGGGTTNCAGGAGTATTGTTCAATACAGCAAACCATTAATATAAACCGTCTGCTTGTTCTTCAAGTACTATTCACAGAGTTTAAAGTTCATCTTATTCAATATGCATTCTTCTTCTTCTTTTTCTTTTTTTTTTTTTCAGGTTTCGTATGTTTTTTTTCTGGAGGAAACTAAAAGAAAAGAAGGTTTTTTGTTAAATGAGATCCAGAATACTTTTAATAGAGGCTCGTCAACAAAGGGGGAACGAACGTTCTTTCTTTACCGATGGTACGAGATATTGGTGCAGTTCAATCAGAACACCCTTGCTTTAATTGTGTAGAGCTCGGTTATTTGATTGAGCCGTGCCAATATCACGTAATACTGGATATATGTGGTGATGCTAATACAGCCTTGTTACTTACTCATCCTTTTGATCCCCTCGCAAACCGGAAACAGGTATTTGATTTGTTTAATTTCTAGAGTTATTTCGTCCTTCTATCTGCATTGTTGTTGTTGTTGTTGTCCGTCTGGCATGAATATATTAAAAGTTGTATGTATAATTCTTTGGACAACTTTTTATGTTTTCGGTCTGACCATTTCGATGTTTCGACTAAATTTCCGCAGTTTACCGATACTTGTGTCCTGGCTTTTTCAGTTTTTCTGGTGAAAATATGAAAGAGGCAGCGGAAGCGATCAATATCTCACGACCGACCAGATCCGGTAGCTCAAATATTTTTGGTCACTAATAAACTTTTTCAAAAAATGAGACAATTTATAATTTATGTAATATCTAATTTAGTATTTTATATTCAGCGTAATGGTTTTGTTGGCACAACAAATGACAAACATTCTTAAAAGTTTTTTAAATATTAACAGGGTGAAAAGTCGATTAAAAAATATATTCTCTACATGACATATATATACACACACGGGAGTATATATATATAAAAATATATATCGTTTAAATCTCTATCAATACTTTTGAGGGTATCATCTTACTAAGTTACATGTTAGGGTATACAATAACTTTTGTGAGACGGTTTCACGAATCAATTTTGTGAGACGAATCTTTTATTTGGATAACTTATAAAAAAACATTTATTTTTTATACAATATAATATTTATTAAAATAAATATGAGCATGGTTGATATATCTCATGGATCCGTGAGACAATCTCACAAGAGATTAGAGGAAATATATGCACCAAAATTGTATCACATACGGGGATATGTATCTGTAAATTCAAATTGTACCAAAATTTTGAAACGGTTCTCCAAATCATACGGACTTCCCTTCTGTATTTTAAATTATATTAATTAAAGAATGAGTTTATTATTGTTATTATTATATAAGACAAAAATTATTATTAAATCTTAAAATATAATTATTAAAATAGTTAATGAGAAAACAATGTGCTCGTAAGTTTCGAAATTAACTAACATTTAGCAAGAGTGATCTTGGTTAGGGATGACAACGGATCGTGTTCGGGTAGGTCCAATTTGGGTTGAACCCGTGAACTCATCAATTTATTTTTTAAAATATTTTTTGCAAATACAAAATTTAAAACCTGAAAAATTAATTAATCATTAAAGTTATTTGCAAAATGTATATTTAAAATATTTAAGAAAAAAATTATTATTATTATAACAATTTAAAATCTATCAATTTTATTTAATTAATATTTTGATGCAAAATGTATGGGTCGGATCCGGGTAAACGTACGACTCTTCCCAGAACTGTTTGAGACTCGTTTAGGTAAGTCTAAACCCGCCCCGTTGGGGGGGTTTAATACTGATCTGGGTTTCGATCCGGTCAATTATCATCCTTAATCTTGGCAATGATTTAGATAAAAGGATAAGTTGGAGTGTGAACTGGATTATGTGAGCTTAATAAAAGGATTAACTAGATGATGATTAAATGAAATCTTTAATACATTTGTATAATTGCATTTATTAATCTCAACCTACATGCTTCCTACTTTTAGACAACCCTTGGGTTGTCATTACACCTCCCGGCTCTTTTCAACTCCAAAATATTACTAAACACAGAGAAAGGTAGAATGAATTGACAACAACTACAATAACCACAATCTATTCTCATTGCAAAGACCATTTTGCGTTGTGACCTGATGAGTACCTAGATCACAGTGCTTTATTTCAAAATTAAATGATAACTTCTCTCGGCATTCAGTTTTAGTTTTAACTCGTTTGGCTACTAAAGATATAATAATGTATGTGTATATATTGATATGTAGCTAGATAATATAGGAGGCATGGTAAATTTTATTATATAAGAAATTGAAATTACAATCGATTTGTGCGTTATTAACGATCACCATGATGATCAGGACAAACAGTAGCGAAAAATAGAAGCAGCGTCTGAGCATGAGACATAGACTTGATGTGTTAATGTTGTTGCCAAACTAGCCGTTTCTATTCTTTTAGCGACGTTTGTTAATGTCGGAGCTAATTCAGTTTTATCCCTAGATTTCATGAGTCGGGATATATATCATTCCCAAGTTCATAAAATGCGGCAAACATACCCTTGAATTAATGTTGGGTAGTGACACTTCATTGATAGACACGATGAGTACAAACTTTATTGGTGTTTTAATTACATTTTGTCATTTTTTAAACATTTGATATGATATAATATTAAGGGTGGATATTTAATAATACATGTGGATATGTTAGACTTTATTTTCTAGCTATCAGATATATTTTTATCATATATATAATGTCATATAGGAATATCTTGAGTTAATTTAGAAATATAGGTTGTTAGATTATAATTTGTCAAAATAAAATATTTTTTGATATTTGTAAAAGGTAAATTGAAAATAATTATTATTTTAAGAAATATAAAAATCAAATATATATCAAAAAAGCAAAAGAATGATATATGTTAGCGTTTTAATGGATCATTCTATGAATGCAGACATAGAATGATCCATTGAATTTAATTATCTTTTTTATTGTTAATATTATACATGTGGGTAAATTTCACTTTAGAGGGTAGAGGGAAAAAAATATGACTTTAATATGATAAATTACATTAAGATCACAACTATTTCGATATGATTTTGTTATTATGAAAACTATTTTTCCTTCAGAAAATCTCATTTCCGTTCACTATTTTCCAATGTTTTGAACTAAAATGTTATTTTCACAAAATGTAAATTGTTAATGAATAAGTTTCATGATTAAAACAAAACAAAATAATATTACTTTAGCATGCAAGAAAAACATTTCATCCTCAATTATAGACATCCTTCAAGCACACTTGCCCACATGCGACATGTCCTTTAAATTTTGACAACAAATCCACGAAGTTGGTGACAAATTATAAATTCATCTGCACTGTGTGAATCGAATTATATGTATCTCCAACCCGTAATTAAGACACGAACAGCTCCCAAGTCATTACAGCACCACTTGGTTCTTGCGGACAGTTGCGGTTGATTCTATGCTATAAATTTTACTCTCGGTGTATCATTGGATCAAGGGAAGAAGGGACAAGGGAACAGTGCTAAAACTTTGTAGTGCGTGGGAAAAGGGAACAGTGCCAATTACCAATACCAGCAGAAGATTGTTCTTTAATCAGCTAATTATATGTGTCTATAGTCGTCTGCACCATCTCCAAAGGTTGTCTGTAATTTCTACGCAAAGCATTGATCAACTTGTTTAATGCACTACTGAAACGACGGTTCTTAAAGCGTGTACAATAAGATCAATCAGCGAGAAAAAGAAGTAAATATAGCCAAAAATTCAAAGAGACCTGCAGTACAGACAGCTGAAACAATGTTAAACAAAACATGAAGTATTCCATAATTTTCCAAGAGAGAAACATATTTAACACAATCATAATATCAGAGCCTGCAACCATTGATTTCGCGTTCCTCATAAATCATACTGCTACTAATATGGACCTAAGAAATAAAATTAAATGCCCAAAACATCTTGTTCTTACAACTCTCTCTAACTCACAATTTACCATATACTTATATATATATATATATATATATATATGAAAAACCAACTCCTGTGCCACTTTATATCATAAATACATATCTTCTTCCGCTGATCTTGATTCTGTTTCAGTTTGTATAAAAAAAAATATCATCCAAGAAAACCAGTCTTGGTTAAAATGGCATTCCTCATCTTGCTAAGGTCTCTTCCTTTCAGAGTTCTACCAACTCCTTCACACATTGAAAATGAAGCGATTTGTGTGCTTGCAAGCTTTCTTGCTAAATATTCATGCGGTGGGACCATCTGATCATCATCCACATCATCGTCATTTTTAACATGATGGGTTTTACTCTGATCTCCATCGTCAGATTCATGATCATTTGGATAATAACATGCATCATCATCATCATCCCACAAGTTCTCTTTGGATTTCATCTTCAAAGTCTTGGACCAATCTGGAATATCTATAAGAGCTGATGAATGTTGAGTAACAAAATCTGCGGCCAAGTCCTCCGTCTGGTCTCCCCCTCTTGAAGAAATGGCAACCGCTGAACGCCATGCAGATGCTGGTGAAACTTTCTTTCTTGTTTTCGAGTTCGAGTTTGACTTCGAACCTTCAGTTGTCTTCATTACTGACCACACTTCATCTTCTTGAAGATCTCCTTCGTCCAACGCAGCCTTTATCATTCTTCCACCGCTGTAGTTTCCGAGCCACGATGAAAATCCTCCGTGGAAGACATTACGAGTTGCGAAACCTAGTGCTGAAAATGAGAACTGAAGCTTGAAATGCCCTAAATTCATAAACCCGGTATCTATATGTATAGACAGATGTCAATACGGAAAGGGCTGTTAATTAATCGGCGTGAAATATAAAAATTATTGAATCTTCTCAAGGCAAAAAACGAGGAGAGAAAGGAAGTGGGTAGAAGAGAATAATACAAAGAAGCTACGTTATCCTCTTCCAAAAGCTAGCCTTTTCTGACCTCAATTCTTCAGTAAAATGGCACTCATGTTTTTACACTCAGAAATCCCTTTTACTGCAAACTTCCAAAGAAAATCACGTGAATCAATCTCTTCGAGTAAGAGAGTTGGAAAAGGACAAAAAATATGGATACAACTAACTCCCTCTCCCCTTTGAGCCCCTTGAAACAGAACACTTCAGTAAGATATACTATATAGATCAGTATAACACACACTTCAACGCTCAAATTTGCATCAATGTTCACTTTGTGTTTGCAGTGGCAAGTACTGCGTTTATTTATTCTTATCCGCCACAAAAAAAAATGAGCTGGAATATGAAAGGTTGGTTTTTTCTGGTACGCGCGGAAAATTCCGAGAACGCCACCCATAGAAAAACGTGAAGAAAATTAAAAAGAAAAGGAATGAGAGAGGAGCTAGTTAGGTTACTTTCTTAGAGGACCTCTGATAGAATAACCCATTACCCAAAAAAACCTATCAACGAGGATTCCCATTTTTTCCCACTTCTGTTAAAAACATACAGGTAAAAGATTAGAATCAGATAGACTTTTAATATTTGAATTCATAATTATATTGAAATTGTTTTAATATATCAGTGTTGTTTCCTGCAACTAGCGGTATAAATTTTTTAATTATATAATATTTGTATTATTTGGTTGGTTAATTAAAAAAATTAGAAAGCGAAATATGTCATGGAGAGAAAATTAATGAGTGTGAGTAGACAAGTTACATGGATATTTATGAAATTTCAATAAAATCTCCACCAACATATCATTAAAATATTTAATTTTAAGACTATGTCACTTATGAAACGATTTCACGTCTCTTATCTGTAAGACGCTTCGATCCGATGTATATATGTATTAAAAAGTAATATTTTGACATAAAAAATAATAAATTTTCATGATTCAGGTCACAAATCCGTCTTATTAAATTAATATGTAAGACGATATATCTAGCCTGTGTTTTTTCCTAACTTTAATTACTACTATAGATATGGACGAATTACATCAACACTCCATATAAAAATTCAAAAACATAATTTAAAAAACCAAGGCATAAAACCTTTTTTCTATGGATAATTGATTGATTTAATATCCTTGATTTTTTTTAAAAAAAAATGAGAGATACATTAGCTTATTAATATTTTTATAGTAGGTCTCTTGTGAGACGATCTCACGAATCTTTATTTGTGAGACGGGTCAACCCTAACGATATTCACAATAAAAAGTAATACTCTTAGCATAAAAAGTAATATTTTTTTATGGATGATCCAAATAAGAGATCCGTCTCACAAAATACGGCCTGTGAGACCATCTCATACAAATTTTTACCTATTTTCTAAGGGTTTTAGATTTTTCACGAAAGGCTTGATGCAATAAACATGAAGGAGGTAAAATTCTATTTATATATGTATTTGTTAAATAAATTATTAATTGTACGACAGTTTTTTTTTAGCGGGTGAACCTTTTATCAATTTACACAATCGAATCACCTCACTGAATTCAATGTTTATTTAAAATTTTATTATAATGTCTAGTCATGTACACAAAATATAGTTTTCTTATTATTAACAATAAATGTTATACTTCTCTCAAAAAAAATAATAAATGTTATACTATAAATTAATTTATACAAAGTTATTCATGTAAACGGGTATCAAATCATTAAAAAAAATAAGAAATAATATCCTGAAAAAAAAAATCTATCAAAGGTTATAATTTTTTCAAAAAATAAAAAAAGAAATAATATCCTGAAAATCTGAATTACATCTAGGTTGTAATAATCTTTTAGCTGACTGATGAGCAACTTGCAAATGAGATATTTTGTTGAGTGCAGTAATTGTCTCAGTTGGAATAGCGATCGAACTGTGGTGTTCGAGTTGCTGTGCGATTTAAAAGATTTGAGTTGTACCGTTACTATCAGTTATAGCTTTTAGTAAAAGTGTAAAACGTCAAGCGCTCGGTCCCACACATTTTCTCATAATAATTTATACAATTGTGTTTTTAATCTCCTAACATGAATATTATTTTAATTCAAATTGCTAAATTTGCTTAAATTTTGTATTCTATTAAAACATTAAATAAACTATTTAATCATTTATCAATAATTCCAAATTAATTAAGGATGGATATAATAAAGTAATAAAACCCTTACAATTTGATCATGTTTAGTCGCTTTCATGAACTTGATGATAAAACACGGTCCTTCGATATTGTCCTAAAGTTGTTGGTTGAACTTATGACAAATTAAAGGGTAAATTAAGGACAGAGAGCGGCTATAGTAGTTCTCGAACTAATGAACATTTTAAATATACTTTTTAAAATTGTTTGAAATTACCTCTTCGCTCTATTTTTAAAATTTCTTCTTGTTTGATAAAGTTCGAAAATTTTTGTAACATAATAGATTTCGAACTCGACTTCGGCTAGAAAAATAAAATTGAACTATGTTATAATGTACAATCCCATCAACCTACTTTCGAGAACAAATATTCCATAAACCTACTCAAGCAGAAAGAATTAAAACCGGATATCCGCTCGAAAACAGTCAGATCAAACTAAAGTCGAGTTTTGAAATACTATATCTGAATTCATTAACTAAAATAAAAAACAGGAGTATTTAATTTTTTTTGACATTATTTTTAAGGAGAAGTTGGTGAAAAATCTCCAATCAAAACATTTTTTTGGGTTCACTCCCTACCCACAAAATTGTGGTACTATGTCATATAAATTGTGGTACACTTCATGTGAAAATGTGGTACACTTCATGTGGAAATGTGGTACTAAAAAAGTACCTAGAGACTGAACAAAAAAAAAATGACGGCTGAGGACTGAAGGCCAATTTCCTGTATTTTTAAATGGGTCGCCGATGTTGATTGATGAAAGCAAGGAATTGATTACATACGAAAAATGAAATAAAAGGAAGGGCCAAAATGAATCTTGAATATAAAAAAAAAAATTTAACCTTTGATATTTGTTAAACGGGAGGATACAAAGGATTTGGATGGTTGAAAACACAGTATTTGATGTTGTGCTCTTTTTACACTTGATGATCATCTCATTTCGTCTGAAAATTTTTCAAATTTATCTGACACTGTGTAAAGTCTATCAGATGATCAACTGATCATCTCGTGTAAAAAATACACAGTAGATGATCCAAATCTAGGAAATCATACAGATGTCAATAGGTCGGATTTAAATTTTGTTTCATTGGAAAAAGACCCGACCGTTACCATCACTCTCCGATCCATGCATTGAGCAGGGCTGCCCCCAATTGTTTAAATTTAAATATTTTTCACAAAAATATTCCCGTTCTCATTATTAATATCACGNTTTTTTTTTTTTTTTTTTTTTTGAAATTTAATATCACGTACTTTTAATCAAACAGATAGATGTAATTTTTAAAATTCAAGTTTGACCAAGATTTTTGGACCAAAAACCCTTATTTTTATCATGAGTTATTAGAACACATGCATGTACAGTCTAATACATAAAATAATTCTAATTTTTTAAATTACTTCGATCTCTGCACTGCACGTGTTACGTGCATATGCAATCTACTAATTAGTGAGAAGTATAATAAATAAATAGAATAAATCTTTATTTTCTGATATTTTCAAATTTGGTTAAGCTGACTTCAAATGAAAACAACTACAAAATTAAGATTTAGTTTGAATTCAATTTGTTGTCGAAACTAGCCAGTACCGGTAAACCATTGGTAGGGTGATGGGTAGAACGATGTATTTCTTAATTATTACGAACGTCGGTTTGGAGAAGGATATGGTGATGAATCCACAAATAATAAAGGGACAGGGCCTCAGACCCAAGTTGTTTCTTTTCGACTTTTAGCCCATTAATAACACACTGGACAACGTAACTAGTACTGCTTTTCATGCAAGAACACAAGATGATATTAAAGCGTAGCATAAATTACAAGCTTGCGTGAAGTTCATCAACTTTTATAATCTCAAACTCAGCTTATCTCCGAGTGAGCTCAATTCATTCGACTTGCTTCGTTGATATTTTATTTATTTTATATAAGGGCCGGGTGGATATATTGATCCGCGAGCACTAGATAAAATGGATTAGGTAGTAATTGATACGTAGGTGTGAATAAAAATGTCATGAAATTGCCATTATGTTACAGAATGACGTATTTGAATTCCCACAAAAATACTCCAGAAGGAAGTAGAATCACAATTACAGGCCGGAAGAAGAAGATCATTTATTTCAAGGCATCGGCGCCAGCAACAATCTCCAAAATCTCCCCCGTGATCTTCGCCTGCCTTTGTCTGTTGTACAATAAAGACAAATTTTTCTTCAATTCCACCGCATTATCTGTAGCATTGCTCATCGCCGTCATCCTAGCAGCAAGTTCACTGGCTAGCGATTCTTGCAACGCCCTCAAGATTTGACTGTTCAAATACAGAGGAAGAAGGGCATCAAGAATCTGAACTGGGTCCTGCTCGAACTGCAAGATTGGCGAAAATTCTGGAGTTTTAGCCCTTACTACATCTCTCTCCACTGTTAATTTCCCTTCTTTTGTCGTTAACCTGAAGAATTCATCTTCTGCCGCATCGACGCAGACGCCATTGATATCACAGATTTCTCCTTTCGGTGATAATGGAAGCAAAGTATGGATTACAGGATCAGACTTAATCAATGACACGAACTTGGTGTACAGAAGCTCCACTTTGTCGACTTCCTCGCTAACAAATAGTGAAAATACATCGTCGGCGATGGCCTGAGCTTCTTTGGCAGTCGGAAGGTTGGTGCCTTCGAGAAACCTATCCACGGGAATAAAAGGTCTGCGGATAAAATACATGTTACCCTTTTTACCAACACTTATGACTGTGTAATCGAGGCCAAGATTCTTCAAATCTTTGATACGGGACTCGGCTTTTTTCAGTATGGCGTTGTTGAATCCGCCGCACAGGCCACGATCGCCGGTTACCACGACGAGGGCGACTTTCTTGACTGGCCTAACCTTGGTGAGTGGAACGTCGATGTCATCCGTTTGAAGCTGTTCGTTGATGTTGTAAAGGACTTCAACTAGCGTTTCAGAGAAAGGCCTGGAATTGACCACAGCTTCCTGCGCTCTTCTCACTTTGGCTGCAGCCACAAGCTTCATTGCCTCAGTTATTTTCTGGGTGTTTTTCACCGATTCGATACGATCACGCAGATCGCGTAAACCACATTGAACTTGGGTGGAAGATGGTGGTCTAGATGATGTGGAAATGGAGCTGGAAGTGTTTGAACTCGGAAGCTGAAAAGGGGTGATAAAGGAGCGCGAGGAGAGAGCGGAAGGGTCGGAAATGGAGGGTTTTGAGGACACCCACATAGTGATACTCGAGCAAGACATAATTTTGTCACCTTTTCTTGGAGATGCAACACAAGTTGGCAATGGCGGAAGAGAAGAGAATGTGGGATTCTGATTTTGTTAGCTAATGATTTTGAATCTTATCTGTATTTGTTGTTGGTGTTTGCATTGTGGTATGATTTCTTGGTGATGAATGGTGGGATGGAATGAGAGGTGGAGGGAGTATTTGGATGAGATTTTAGGATAAGGATTTTGAAAGATGGAGAATGCTTAGTGTAGGACCAGGTTGTGAAACAAACCTCGGGTTTGAGAGCAAGATTTTGAAACCTTCAATGGTGGTTTTTTTTTAATCTTAAATCTTTTATGTGGCAACGATTGTTAGGAGAACCATTAACTTGCATCAAAGTGAGGAACTTATCATGTCAAATATGTCAAAATTTTAATTCAAATATAATTTTTTAGCAAGATGATAATCTAAACTTGTACTTTTTAATGTGAGTTTTATAGGTATTATAATATTATTCACGAAGTTTTGGTTTCTTGGAATGATATTTTCACAAATAATAAGATTGAAGCAAAGTCGAATGGCTAATAGTCCAATATTTTACCATAATATTTCGGGAAAAAAGTTTAGAAGTAAGAAACTAAAATAAATATCTTCATACATTTAACTTGCAAATATTTAAATATTAGACATACAAAATAAAAATTGTAGTGAAAAATTGATAGAAAAAGAGAAGTTTTTCAAATAATATCACTTGCTCACTAACTATTCACGAATATCTTGACTGGCATATCAACGATTTCGTCAATGGAATTTTGCTCTGCAATCAATAGATTTTTGAGAAAATTATACTTAATGGGGTTGGATTTTTGGATTTGTAAGTGGGTAGTTCATGTCTAACGGCCCATGATCATGCTGTTAAGTAACTTTTCTGCTCCTAATGTGATTACATCAAATTCTGACTTGTGTTTGAGTCACATCTAAAACCCCGCGAACTCATCGAATAGGGTTTAGGCAATACCGATGGTGTTTGACAAGAGGAAAGCCGCTGCCATGATTGCTATGAACTCGCCGGAGCCCGATAATTCCCCCAAAGGCACGTTGGACTTACCCATAGTTCCTCTCCTCAACGCCATCAACTCACATCCCTCTTTCTTCACCACCAGCTCTTGCTCCGGCCGTATTTCCGTTTTCTCCCATCCCACCAACCACTCCGCCCTCAAGAAAAAGGCCAAGGGAGGCACCTGGATCTTCATCTCCCACGACCCAGTTCACCCATCTTCCCTCCTTCCCCTCCTTTACCCTGCTTCATCGGATCCACCTCCTTCCCGTGTCACAAGCGAGTCAGATCACCTGGAGTCTCACAGCATAGTGTTCAGGTTTGAGCCTTTGATTATTGCGGTTGAGTGCAGAGACTTGGAGGCGGCTCAGTGTTTGGTTTCTCTGGCTATTTCTTCTGGGTTCAGAGAGAGTGGCATTACCAGCGTCAGTAAGAGAGTTATCATCGCGATACGCTGCTCCATCCGGTTGGAGGTTCCGCTGGGGGATTCCATCAAGCTCGTGGTTTCTCAGGAGTATGTTGAGTACCTTGTTGGTGTTGCTAATGAAAAAATGGAGGCTAACAGAAAAAGAACCGATCTTTTTCTGAGTACTTTGATAAAGAATGGATTTTCCAGTAGTCCAATTCCATTGGAAGGTGAAGTGCTTGGTTGTGGTTCTGAGAAGTATAGCGAGGTCAAAAGGATTGAAACTTTGGGGAATTCTGTAGGGAATGTTGTCGCTGGACAGGAGGGGAAGTTGAGTTCTGAAACCAATGGTAGTCATCACATTGACATTGTCTGTTATTGCCTTTTAAAATGATTGGATGAAATTTGAACTGTCACTTGTAAGAATACAAATGGTATTTACTTACCCAGTGTTGTAGCAGGCTTCTACTTTCTAGATTTTAAGCGGTATACCATTTGCTGTTTCTTTTGTTTGCTATATTATCTGCCTTATTCATAACATTGATTAAAGGGTAATTTATTAAGTATTATCTGATGACACTCCATAATTTTTTGGTCAGTTTATTACTGGTTATCCATGGGAAACACTTAATCACCCCATATTAGCTTGCAGTTGATATGATAAACCTTTGTGTGTGGATTTTTCTATGCGTTTAAATGTCATCTGAAATTGATGTAATTTCATAAACCTGGACTGTCTTTTGTTTTGCACTTTTACAAACCTTTTTGATGAATGGTCACAGCTGACTGAGAAATTGTTTAGTGTCGCATTCTAATATATATTTAATTGCAGGACTTCTTTCAATTAATGTGACCGGAAGTTTAAATATTTAAAAATCATTGGCAGGATCATGTAAAGTTATTTCCTTCAATCTATCTACGGTTGAGGTAGATGGTGAACCTGTTGAAAGACTTTTCTTGTGGGGTCATTCTGCATGTTCAGTTGACCAAAAGAAAATTCTTATTTTTGGTGGTTTTGGAGGAATTGGACGACATGAACGTAAAAATGATCTGGTGCTTCTGGATGCACAATCTGGAATGGTAGAGATAGTTGCTGTAATGGGAACACCTTCTGCTCGATTAGGACATACTTGTTCTGTTGTTGGGGATTTCATGTATGTAATTGGAGGTAGGGCTGATCCTCTGAATATTCTGAATGATGTTTGGGTCTTTGACATGGCCAATAATGAATGGAAGTTTTTACAATGTTCTGGCAGTTTATTCCCCCCAAGGTGAGTTTTTAAGTCTACAACCTTTTATGTATTTTCAGTTTGTAAGAACTGTTGTACAATCATGTAACCCTTGCTTAAATATGTAATCCTGTATTAACCACATATTTTAATATAAGATGCTTTTGCATTTTTTTAGTATGGACATGATTAAATCCTTATGTCCCATTGATTCCTATTCCAAAAAAAAAAATCCATATGTCCCATGTTAGCACTCATGAGAAAGCATAATCTGTGTATTTTTTTATTGGTATTCTTTTTACTTCAGATAGTAACATTCTCCATGCAAGGGGTATGATTTCATCAATTCTCCTTAAAGAAAGTCTATTTGCTTGACGTGCTTTCTGAATCTTGAACTTAGTTGTCCAACCACTGAAGTTTGTCCTTTTGTCATGTGTTTTTGTATACTTTTTCCGCAGGCATCGACATGCAGCAGCCGTGGTTGGTTCTAAGATATATGTATTTGGTGGAATTTATAATGATAAAATATTATCGTCACTTTATGTCCTTGACACATTGACCTCTGAATGGACAGAGATAGAAACTCGGGGAAACTGGCCTGGTCCCCTTCATTCGCATTCTATGGAATCAAATTGTTCTAAGTTGTATATGTTTGGTGGATACAACGGGGAGAAAGCACTTGGGGATCTTTACAGTTTTGATGTTGAAACAAGCCTGTGGAATAAGATGAAGACATATGGGGTTGCACCGAATGCTAGGTTTTCACACTCGATGTTCATTTATTCAAATTATCTTGGCGTGTTGGGTGGATGTCCTGTCAGTGGGTATCAAGAATTATCTTTACTGAATCTTCTGTCCTACTCTTGGAAGACTATAAGGATGCAGTCTATTGAAGAAAGCCTTTTTGTTCGTAGCACAGTAAGTGTTATTGGTGATAATCTAGTGATAGTTGGTGGTGGGGCATCTTGTTATGCATTTGGGACTAAGTTCAGTCAGCCTATGAAGGTTGATTTACGTCATTTGCCGTCGATATGTCATGATTCAGAATTTATGGGACAAAAAGAGGAAAATAATCGTTCTTTTTTGTATTCGCATAAAACCGAACTCAAGGTGAATCAATCTGCTCTCCAAGACTCTACATTTGAAGAACTAAGGGGAAACAATGGAGGCTTGGTCATAACCAAACCTTGGGTTCTTCGGCTTGATAAAAAGTATGCAAAATTGGGAAAAGATGTATTGAAAAATTTTGGGTGGTTGGATCTTGGAAGAAAAGTTTACACTCTGGACGGTAAAATGCTTATCTGTTTCCCCGTGACTGAAAAATTTAGCGCTGTCTTTGAAGATATGTCAAAGGTTGAAAACAATGTTGAAGTATCCAATGATCAACAATCCTGGACGGCATGTTCTTTCGACATGTCGAAAGGTATCTCGACTCCATCAGCTTTGAATCTTCTAAAAGCTTGTGGTGCAACTAAGATCGTTGATGAAGTTGCAAACATTAAAAAAACTCCTACTACTCCTTTCAAAGTGATGAAGGAAGCTGTAGCACCTTTGTTGAATCATCACAGACTTCCATCAGAGCTTATAGAACAGCTGCCTTTGAGGTCCAAATTTTTTAAATTAAATATTAATATAGTAATATTTTATTTCAATTACTTAGACCCTTTTAACTGGAATACGCATTATTCTGCTTGTTATGAATTTATTCTTTGCTTCAGATGGGAACGAGTAGGAGATATGATTGTTCTCCCTACAACATCCTTCAAGGATCCAATGTGGGACTCGATTGGAAAGGAGCTTTGGCCGATAGTTGCAAAATCGCTTGGGACTGGACGTCTCGCGCGACAAGTATGTTGGAGACATAGCCCTTCATCTAACAGGCCACTTCTCTATCATGCTTTTTTTAAAATATGTATTCTAGTTTATGATTAAAATAATACAATACCAGATTATAGAATCTTGGTTCTGCTTGTTCAATGCTGAAGTGAACATGTATAAATGTTAATTCAGTTACCTGATTTTAATGACTTGAGTTTCTCTGTTTTGCAAAGCCTTTGCTCGAATCACACTTGTATGATATTAGGTTTTTTACCAAATTAAATTGCATTTCTCCTGTTGATCAAATATGCCCTTAAACTATTCCTTGCTAGATACATAAAAGTCATGAGAATTAATGTTATGATAAACCCGTGGTTCAGTTTTTATTTGTAATGTTAACATTTCTTTGCTGATGGATTGTGTTGATATTTTGTAGAATCGAATTGCGCAAAATGGAACGAGGGACAGTAAGTTGGAGATTCTTGTTGGAGATGGCGGTTGGGTTGATCACCGTGAAAACGGCATTCTCTACTCTTTTGATACCACCAAGTGCATGTTCTCTTGGGGTAATCTTTCCGAGAAGCTTCGGATGGCCCGACTAGAATGTAAAGATCAAGTTATTGTAGATTTGTTCGCAGGCATAGGATACTTTACTCTTCCTTTCCTTCTGAGGTCTATTCCTATTATCTCTAGAAAATTTCAAATTTTCTGAATTCTGGCTGCTAACAATTATGTGGAATGATGCTTGATATGAGTGTATTTTCCACTAACGCTTCTATTTTTATATGCGATGGTAAATTAGGGCCAACGCAAAAATGGTGTATGCCTGTGAGTGGAATCCCCATGCCATTGAAGCACTCCATCGTAATCTCCTTGCCAATTCTGTGGCTGACCGTTGTGTTGTCCTGGAAGGAGATAATAGAGTTACAGCTCCTAAAGTATGATATTGCCTCACTGGATTTAAATGTTTACTTGTCTTTATACGAGAGTCAAAAAATTGAACACTCTGTTGTGTCTACCATTTTACCCTGAAAAATAGTGGTTGCGAGTAAGTGATATCTTTTAGATAACATGAAAAGGTAATTTCGAAAATAAATTTTATTTAAGGGAACAAGGTAGGTGCGTCTGGAAAGAAAAAAAACTATAAACGACAGAAAAAAAAATTGAAAGAATCGACTTGCACGTTAATGTGCATAGTAAGGAGACTAACCATCTTAATTAATTATCATATTCCACGTTTGTTCTGATTATTCTCGAAAGCTTACATGGAATATCTTTTTATGCAGGGAGTTGCTGATCGAGTCTGCCTAGGCCTCCTTCCATCCAGTGAATGTAGTTGGGTTACCGCCGTTGAAGCGCTAAGGTAAATAACATCAGTCCACGTATTTTAGCATGTCACGAATTCAAAAATATAGTGCTTTATTCATCATCTTTATGGATTCTTGCTGGTCCATACTTGGGTCATGTTTACCGTTTCTTTTTCCAAGTTTCATGTGACTTAAAATCTGCAGAGACGAGGGGGGAATTTTACATATCCATGGGAACGTGAAGGACACAGGGGAGAGTTCGTGGACGAATCATGTTGTGCACTCCATTTCTGACATAGCTAAATCGCAAGGCATCATCTATCTTTATCTTCAACCAATTACCAAATCGTGTTACGTTCTAGAAAAATTGATCTTGAAAAATAGAGCATGATACTGTCAAAAGTCAAATTTTGTGAATCTGATGAGATAAAAATCGTTGCTTGCCAGGCCTTTGCTGGGAGGTTTCGGTTGATCACCTCGAGAAAGTGAAGTGGTATGCTCCACATATCAGGCATCTAGTTGTCGATGTGAGGTGCAGACTAAGACAGAAATGAAAAAATCGTCGCACGGATTCTAGAAGAAGGTTGTTCCCTTGGGAGTTCTTGAACTTGTAACATTTGGAGGCCCTCTACTGATTCAAGGTTTACAGGTTGAGCAAAATGTCAATAGTGGAAAGCTTTCATGTTGGCCGTTGTGTTGGGGCGCTCTTATGCTGTAGTATTGGATTTGAAATGTACTCAAAGCAAAATTTATACGACTCGACTTTTGTCACAATGGGTTGAGACGTACCCGAAGCCTGAAAAATTGTTGTTATGTAAATTATTTTTAAAATGTCAGGCAATTATTGCTACTTTACTCCATAGGGAATTCAAATTATTAATGGCCAAAGTTCCCCACTAATTACCCACATTGAAGCTCATTTAAGACCTAAATAATTTGCCGGTAATATTGTAGCATTNTATGCACACAACAAACGAATAATGAGTTTTTTTCATGTATGATATGTTTTTGCGATATAGCGAAAATATTATTATTATTATTATTATTATTATTATTATTATTATTATTAAAATAGAATTTGAAAAAATCTCGTCATCCTTGGATGGCCAAGAAAAGATTAATATAATATGTACATTTTAAGGAAATAATAAATTATTCTTTTTGCTTGCAATTCATCTTCTCCATATCTGTTTGTAATTTTCATCTAAAAAATAATCCTTCCATATCCATTTAAATAACATATTCATTCTCAGTCGAATGATTGTGACTTCGCTGATTCAATGAAAAATAAAATATTATATTTTATATAATCAAGAAATAAAGTAAATCTATTTTATTTTTTGGCCAATTTCTCTCGTGTTTTGTTCTCTTTGTGTAGAATTTCACTGTCCCCTGTGAAACAAAACCAGGATTTCGGACAAGGATTATTTTTTCTATTTAAAAAAAAATGAAAACCCTGAAATCCATGCATCACGTGCCATGCACGTGAGTCTTAAAGGCACACAAACAAATTGTGAAGAAAAAGGTTGTCCATGGACTTTAATGCGAGGCTCGGTTCTTAGGTGGATCGATTCGTACTGCTGTCTGTTGTCTGAGTTTCCACACCAAGAAGATTAGAATCAAGAATTTCCTCTATATTTTTCTTGAAAAAGTGGGCCCTTTCTCACAAAATATGTACAGCTTGCGTTAATTACTGCTTCTGTCCCCACTCAACTTGAGCAGCTCATTCATGGCTGCCCCAACCCCCCTTCCGCTATACCCAGATGCCTATCTTCACTCTCTCATTTTCAAACTCTGAATTTTTCTCTTTTTTTTTTGTGCTTCCCTGAGCTGAAATTATTTTCTTGTTTAAAAAACTTGAACTCTTTGCACGTTCATCTTGTATTGTCCGCCATTTTGTTTGCAGTAAGTACAGCAAAGAGAAATGAGAAGAGGGGTAGCTCGAAGTTTCAGTCTTTATCCTTTAGTTGTGCTTTTGATTCTTCCCGGTGAGCAATTACACCTTACATTTAAGTTTCTGAACGGGTTTTGCTTCAATTTAGCGTGATCTGTGGGTTGTTTCACCTCTGTCTTTTGGAAATGATCGGCTTTTCAAGAAACCAAATGGGTATAATTTCCTTTGCGATCTCTGGTGGTTTGTGGAAATTGGGCTTTTAAATATTTGATTTGCAGTATAACACCCTCAGAGTTCTTCTCTGCCATTAGTTGCTTTTGCTTGAATCTCTGAATTTTGCTGCATTGGCTAAATAAATGATCTTTACTGTAGTTGTTTTACTGGGTTGCTTCTCTATTTTTCCTATGGTTTCTCTAGTTGGTATCTACTGTAGGATGATTTGACCTGAATTTCTTTTAGCCAGTCAACTTCTAGGGTTTTAAGTTGGTAATTTGGTGATTTAAGCTTTTTATTTTATTGTAATCTTTTTGTCTTTCGGAAAAAAATTACTGGACCATTTTCTCGCAGGTGCATCTGGTTGACGCATCTTATACTAGTCGGTGCTTAAATTTCAACCTAAGTTTCCTTATCCTTGCTCTTGCATCCTTCTAGCTTGAGTCATTATGCCTTTAAAACGTGGTGATGTTTTCACCGTTTAACTTTCGTAACCTGTATAGCATTTTTCATTTTTTTTCAATAATAGAGAGTGGCGGAAAGATTTCAGCAGCAGCCTGCAAGTTGGGCTGATTTCAATAGAACGAGTGTCTGATAAAGTTCTGTGGATAACTTTTTGATACCTGTATAAGATACTTTAGCTTGGAGCTTTGCAAATGTAGTCAATTAGTGGCAACCTGATCCAACTGATAAGCTCAACCAGTAAACTTATAATTGGTCATTGTTCTGGAATTATAGTGCTACTAGCACTAGAACATGTTTTACTCGTTCCAAGAAAGAAAAAATTCTAGCAAGCACATGGACACCGTATGGGCATACCTACCAATAAATGAACTTCGAGCTGCTATACATGATTTTCTTTGAAATAGTGTATGATACTGTCGCTTAGTTCTGTTAACTTGGCCACAAGTTTATCTATTCATTTTATTTCTTGCAATCAGCATGTTCCCAGTGATGTATCTAGTCTAAAATTTCTTGCAAACCCCAGAAGAATAGCATAACATGTTTCTATCTTTGAGTTCTTTTAAACTGTCGTATTTCTTATAAACATTGTGTCATACAGGGATTGGAAAATCTTACTGCTCCTTGTCGAAATATCATGGAAGTTTTGTGCTAACGGAAAGACGAGCTGATGTATTTTTGCCTGATACTTCTCCTACTGCCTCTCCTCAGCCCTTTCTTCCTCTTCTTGCACCTTCTCCCTTGACACCATTCACAAACAATACTATCCCCAAATTATCAGGTTTGTTCCCGCATCAGAAAATTTAAAATCATTTAAGTTATGGAAGTTAAAATTTGAAATTATTTCACTCTCCTTCGGCACAGGGTTATGTACTCTGAACTTTACTTCCCTCTCAAGCATGATGCAATTGACGTCAACAGATTGCATGGCTGCATTTGCACCATTGTTGGCCAATGTAGTGTGCTGCCCTCAATTAGAAGCCACTCTGGTCGTTCTCATTGGTCAATCTAGTAATGTAACCAACAGACTTGCTTTAAATGGAACACTTGCCTCCCATTGCCTTTCAGATTTTGAGCAAATTTTGGTGGGTCAGGGTGCCAATGTCGGTTTATCTAAGATATGCTTTATTCATTCATCAAATCTTACAGAAGGCTCTTGCCCGGTTAGTGATGTTTCCGAGTTTGAGAGCACGGTGGATTCATCTAACCTTCTTGCTTCGTGTGGGAAGATTGATATTGTGAATGAATGCTGCGAGCAAGTTTGCCAGAATGCTATTTTGGATGCCGCCAGAAAGCTTGCTCAAAAAGCTTATAATATGCTGAGCCTGAATGGATCCCATGTGCTTTCTGACCATACAACTAGGGTTAATGACTGCAAAGGTATCGTTCTAAGGTGGCTTGCGAGTAAACTCGATCCTTTACGTGCAAAAGATGTTCTTCGAGGACTATCAAACTGCAGGATTAATAAAGGTGAGATGTGAATGAAGATGTTATCATGTATTCAACCTTATAACTCCACCATTTATTAATTTATATCCTTTTTTCCATCAAGATCATGAATTTGGATTTTTTTACGTGTTTTGATGATTTCACGTTCAATGTCTTCAATTGACATCATTAATTTTTTGACACCCTTTATATATTGCTCTACAGTGTGTCCTCTGAATTTTCCAAACATGAGCCATGTTGTAGAAGGCTGCAGTGCCGTAACAAATAACCAGACTGCATGTTGCAATGCTGTCGAGAGCTATGTTTCTCACCTGCAAAGGCAGAGTTTTGTCACAAACTTGCAAGCTTTGAATTGTGCGGCTTCACTTGGAGTAAAATTACGAAAAGCGAACATTACAAATGATGTTTATAACCAGTGTCATATTAGCCTCAAAGATTTCTCCCTGCAAGGTTAACTCTTTTCTGTTATTTAATTACGTGTTATTTATTATAAAATAAAGTTCTGCTGATGCTAATGGTGAAAAGTTTCTCATTCTTCCATGCTGATCTCTCTGGAATCATCATTTGTGTGCTCCAGTTGGTACACAGGGTAATTTTCTCATTTATTGCTTTCACCTTTTGTTCTGATCCTTGTGAAAGAAGTGAATTTTTTTTAGACTTTTTATAAACCATTCACCTGTCATCTATTTAGTTATGGTTATTAATCAATCTTATTTTACTGTTGACTTTAGAAAATTGAGATGTTATGATCATCAACGACTGGTGCCAATAATACTAGCATCTTATCTTTTGAAAAGACAGTTTTAGATTTCAATACCATGCAAATTCAATCGTGTAATGACTTGGACTTTGTTAAGTCGAAACATCTTTTGACAAGCCATCTAGTCACTCTTAAATTAGTAAATTACCTTTGCATCCTCTACATCTCATTTGATTTATTCTCTGATTTGAAAATAGAGTCTGGATGCCTTTTACCGAGCTTGCCATCAGACGTGGTTTTCGACGTAACTGCAGGGGTCAGCTTCCTATGCGACTTGAACGACAACATTCCAGCTCCTTGGCCATCTACATCCCAGTTACCAGCTTCTTCATGCAATAAAAGTATGTCACCTAGATAATTTTATTACTGCAATTTCTTCATAAGTGGTAGATTTTTTCACACCAAAAAGATAACTCCTCTTTAAAATTCTCTCTCACAAATACCACAACTGTTTCTAAACACAGCCATCAAGATTCCAGCACTGCCTGCTGCTGCATCGTCTGGGCAAACCAGTAAGTTCTCATTCCATCAATATGTTTGTGGTTGTAACTTTTTATTAGTAATGCTTGGTATTGAAGGTCGGCTTTTCAAGTTTGATAAATCTGGATAAATGACAAAAAAGATCTTAGTGATCTATAGATTCAAGTAGCCAATACTTCTTGTGTTCTTGATATCAGTTGTCTATCACAATCCACTGCTCCTCTTCTCTGAAGAAAAAAAGATCTTTATATGGAGAATTTATTCAGGGATTGTTCCAGGAATTTCGGAGAGGGGAATGGGACATGAAAAGGGGGAGGTGGGGAGCGTCAGTAGATTTTTTTGGGAGGGAGTCTTTCATTTTTAGAAATATTACATATACCGTTTCGAATTTTTTTACGTTATCCCCTCTCCCCCCAGCTCCCTACTGAATAAACTTCTGTATCCCGGCAAATACGGATACTTGGCAGTAGAAGTCCACTTACTGTTTTTGTCAGTACGGCTTCAAAAGATCCCTGAAACTTTCTCCAGCATTGTCTTGCATTCGGATTTATGTGATGAGTTAGTTATTAGATGAATGGCTATGCTTAGAATGAATAATACCGGCTCTTCGCGTCATGTTCTGTGGCCGTTTTTCTCATGTGTTTACTATTAGTATTATACTATTATGGTATTATTATGCTTTTTGACTAGGAAACGTCATGTATTTCAGGTCTTCGATGCACAGACATGAATTCATTACAGCTTTTAATGGTTTCTGCTGCTCTTTTGATTGTTATGTAAAACTTGGCGAAACCATCTTCACAATTTGGTTTGATAAAGGAAGCTAGGCTTTTGTTTAGCATTAGTTCTTGAGGTTAAGAATATTGTGTAAAGTTCGAGCGAGGATGCATCGAGAGAGTCTGGAGTCGAAAAGAGGATTCCACCCATTCCCCAGTAGAAAATTGACTTGAAGGTGATGTGGTGATGTGTTGTCTAGTTTAACTTCTATATATATAATGTTATTTTACCCATTCTTGTGTGATTGTGAAATAAGAAATTTTGTAAAGGAAGGTGATAAAATTCATGTAAAATTCCTACTTGATCATTACCTTGTAAATTTGGGTGTGAAAAGGGAATGTTGTTTCTGACCTTCAAATAATTCACCAAGTTATTTAATCTTATATTTGTTTGTAAAATTGCCGATAAACTTATAGCATGTCTGGCACTAAGTCTAAGACCTCGGGATAAGCTTACACAATTATGTAAAATTTTATTCATCATCTCAAAAATAATATTTTTTTTGCTAAACTAACATAAAAAGTAAAATCTCATATCCAAAATGACCCATCAAAACGCAGCTCATGCTTGAATTGGAAAGGATCAATGATTTATAAAAAAGGTATCATGGAAATGTCATACCAAGAAACTCTTTTGGTAGTTAATGGAAATATTAATATCGATAGTTGGTTGTACAAATCAAAAGCTGTTGTTTCACAAGTTTTGATCTCCCTGAATTATATTGTTTAGATTTTTTTTTGGTTTTCTGTGATTTTTCTTATTTTTTATTTCCAGTTTTTAACATAATTTTAAATTCAGTCAAACCCATGTGTTATTGGGTCGATTGAGTTTAATCTAAATATTTATATGACTCATGAAAAATTGCATAGGTACATTTCTCAAAAAAAGTAAAAAAAAAAAAAATTTGTACAATACATGACCTTGTTCGGCATAGTTAAGCGTCAATTTAGAGAAGATGATGGGTCTGGTTCACTAGGATTCGAGACTCGGCTCGTTAAAATTTTAAAGAATCTATATCCTTATCGACATGTTAAAATTTAAACTCATACTTGACATGATCTATATCCGAAGTTTAACGAGTTTAACCTATCAAACTCATTAAATATTTATATTCATAGAAGTCTTTGACATATCTAATTTTTAACTAGTATATTTATAACAAAATTAAACAAAATAATTCAGTAAAGCCTTACTATCAAAAAATTCAATAAAATTAATCAGTCAAATATAGGACAAGTTGTATACTTTCCACACTTCGATAACAATCTACAAATAGACAATGTTATAGTTTCTATATTTTAGAATCTTGTTTTAATCTTTAAAGACTAGCCACACTTTTTTTTTTTGGAAAAAGACCAGCCACAACTTTTAATGTATATAAAATATAACCTCTTTTAATATAATATTCAAATTCATTTGATGGCTACAATGCTAATAATACAAGTTATCAGCAAAATAAATGCACAAGTTTTGGCTAACAATAGAAAGTGTTTGATCAACTAATCTAGGAAGGATTAAGTTGTTTATTTGTATTAGGATGAAATACATTTGGACTTTGCAGCTGAAACTTGTCTGTCCAGGCAAATATTGAAATATACGAAATTTGAACAAATGCATGCTGGATGAGATATTCAGTATTTATGAATAATGCTTACATAAATCATAATACATCACGACATAAAACTGAAAAATATCCCTTTCAAACAAAAACTTCTATACGAGTTTGATATCACAAAATTCACCAGAAAAAAAAACTTGAATCTTGATGTTGGTGAAAACTTGCAGAGTTTACAGAATATACATGCAAAATTGAGCAATCAAGATAAATATGGCATTGATACAAAAAGGCACTCAAGGAGCCTTGGTATTTCTAGTATCGGTGTCTCCCCAAAAAGTTCAATCTGTAGACCAGCGAAGCGTTTTATTAATGATACTTTCTTCAAAGTTTCAACCCTTGAGAGAATAAAAATGATGAAGTTGGAGAATAGTGCCCTAAATAAGGAACCAAATACCCCAAAGGAGGGCACAAGAAATTGCTGTATCATCACCTGGAGATCTATGTAATATAATATATTATATTAAGCTATGAAAGGAGGAACTATAGACACAAGTCGACATCCATCTGAGTTACAGGTTATCAATTTTCTTCTTGTACTTGGTATATGATCTATCACGATCGTGCTCAAATGCACACTAATCAACATCCATATATTCATCCTTTTGTCCTCTTGTCTCTGATTCTTTGACATCCTCTTGGTTCGAGAATGAAGGCCTGGGTGGTATCAATTGTTTGCACATCCTAAAAAAAATGGATAAATGAAAAGAATAAACAGGGAAAATTACTAAAGGAATGAAGGTGAATTACAAGAAGCATTTTTAGAGACATTGGTCTCCTGTGTGCAGCATCAATTTGGAAAAGTGCTAAACAGTTTTTGTCAACGCTAACTTGACTAGAGAAGCAGAACTGTTGGCAAACACAGGAGTTAGTGCATCATTAGCTATGACTCTCGCTATTATTAGATGCAGATTGTTGTGGTGCAATTGTGCTAAATCCCCATGATAGGTATAATTAAAACCACAAACCTACAACAGTATAGCTGGCTTAGTTTTAGCATAGTTGCAGGCTGAATCCTACAGTGAATAGATCAAAATTCAAGTTACTTGTTAACCAAGATAGGCGTGAAATTTCCTGGATTCAGTGGATTTCTGGAGGGTAGATCTACAGCTATATTAGAAAGAAAAAATGATGGAATTAAATTCAGGTAGGAAAATAACTAAAAATCTAAGTCAACTTAATAAGCTGCCCTTCATGCTTCAAAATTGATTTCCCATGACTGTTTTCCTTACTCGGTAAGGGCCTCGGTTTTCTCCATGATGTGACTAGACCAAAGTATAGGATCAGCACTCTTGGGTAGCGAAGCCTGCTGTTGGGTTTTTTCTCGAAGCCACTGATGTGCTTTCCAGCATTCTGCCCATACCTTTTAAATAAAAGACAAGCCAATCAATCACCTTTTCTTGAGAATCATCCAAACAGCATAGTTTAGCATTAAAAGAAAAATTCATTCATCAGAGTGAACCATACGGCATCTTTTTCGGCATCTCTTTCACCAGATGGAAGTGAATCTATAGCCTCCCGACACTCCACTATGCAATTTGTTAGGCCCCGGGATGCCAGTGCCCTGGCCTCTTCATCATTATATCGATTTTCAATTGGATTCACCATCTAATGAAAACATTAAAAAGTAAATCGATTATCAACTGTCACCTGTTGGAAGTAAGGTTTTCAAGAATTAAAGCAAATAAACTAAATTAACCTTTTTCAAATCCTCTAATTCTCTAGTATAAACATATTCAGACTCATCATCTCCTTCATCATAAAGCCATTCTTCTGTTTGCTGCAACTTACTGGAGATCTCTTCCTTTTCAGGATCAGTGGCAAAACTCCGGAATTTATTCAAAAGCTGTTTAGATACTTATGAGCCCCACATTGATGAATTCAATTGAGAATAAGGTGCGCAACACTTATCACAATCAAGTAAAACAACATTCAGTCAACACATGAGAATAGAACAGTTTTGAAACTTCATGGTTCTTTGACAAAATGTGGTAGAGCCTCACATCTTGACTATTACAGTGAGTCATATCATTTTTCAAACAACACGGAAAAATACATTGGCAAACATCTGACAAACAAAAATGGCATCAGATATTGGCTCAAATTCCCACAAAAAAAGATCTCCGTATTTATGCAGAACCAGACTGATTTCATGAGCCGACCATGTTGAATTTAACCTATGTTTGTACTGACCAATTTGATCATGACCTTTTGCAAGCAACTTCATCAATCAAGCAGGCATGTAATAAAAGCAGAGGATGCAAAAGTTAATCTTAGAGCACAAGGAAATACCTTATTTCGTGTTTCATAAACATATGACTCCAGCGTGTTTTTCTTATCTTTCGTACGCTCCATTATAATGTCTTGCTGGGTTAACTGAAACTCTTTTTGTTGAGCTTGCGAGAGCTCACCCAACATCAATCCACCATACACATTCTCCACAATGAATAAATTATGTCTATTAGTAACCTTTAGCATCTGCGTTGCATGATCCTGCATGGCAGTGGAACACTTATTTAACTTTCTAGTATTACAATTACAAAAACTGGAATGACCAACATGCTTAAACTAAGGTTGTCAAGATTCTTTGCTTACTCACAACAGTTTTTAACACACATTGAACAACTTTGCACCAGCAAAATTGCACAATCAAGTTGTATCTTATCAGATATTAATTTGCTTAAAATGGTTAACCAGTGGCATCAAAAGATGGTTCACCAATGCTTGCAGGCTTTCAAAACAAAGGTATCGTGGGTTTGACCCAGATTTGGAGTCTGAAATCAATGATTATGTGCAATCAGCCTCACCTCAAGGAAAAACAGCTTTAGCTTAAGAATGGTGATTATGATGAGGATTTATGTCGGCTTGTATCTGCTTTAATTTAACCACAAATCAAGCATCCACAAAGTATTCCATCAAAACAAGCTCAATTATTGATCTAATTGATGTAGTAAAGATAAACCAAAAAATAAGAATGAGATATATCTAAAAGACTAGGAACGTTAAGTACATTCGACTTCAAAAAATTTGAGGTAATGTGTAAAAAGCTTTTCTAAATAAATATAATAATGGCCAATTTGAGTATAGTTAATAATATCCACACAAGTAGCAAGAATAAAGGTTGGTCATACTATTTAGGTAATATCACAAAGTTCCATTGCTTAGTTGTCAACCGTTAGCTAAACAAACAGAACAGGTGGCAGATATAAACCATAAAACCGGTAATGTTAGAGGAAGAGTAGTATAGGTAAGACCAAGTCATGAAACAGCTGGGGAAACACTAACAGCCCAGGAAAGAAACCCAGATTACAAGTTTACTAAAAAAAGATCCAAGACCTAAGTCAGGGGAGCACATAGTTAGTTACGCTACACATGTGCCTCTTGTCATTTTTCATTTTATTTGTCACTTCAACAAAGTTCAATACAGTGCAATTCTCTTTTTATTTGCAATGTGTGTGATCAGGACTCAAGAGTTGAATTATTTAAAGTTTTTTCTTGTGATTGAGAGTTTATATATCAGTGGTCATATCCGGCACCACTTTCAGAGCTTAAAAAGTGAAAACATTTTCAATTCAGTAAAAGATCATTCATCAAGTATTTCCACTTTAATTTTTCCCAGTTGGACTTACAGCTAGGCCATCTGCTTTTCCAAAATTGTCTTGATTGTGTGGATCCACATTTTCAAAAACTACAGGATGACAGTTATTTAGAGTAGAACCATCCAAATGATGCTCGATCAGCTGCAGAAGAAACAAAGTTTCCAATAAATTGGCATCAGATCTTCTAAAGTTCTAGCTTCATACACTCATTGGAATAACACACCACCACTTACAAAAGCAGAATTTATGGTAACAATTCCATGTAGGTTTAGCAGAACTTCAATTTTGATCTTTGCTTTCTCTGAGTGAGAGACTTTGACAGGTGCAATCTGAAACTGAAGGAAAATTATGCAAAAAAAAAAAGATATATTGCTGAAATAAATTTAAATAGGCTAAGAAAACGAAGAACTTCAGTCTTGCATAGAATCATGATAAGATGGAAACAGTATCACGAAAAGGGAATCCACAGCGGTTTTGCAAAGTTTTCAGCTAATTTGGAATTCAATGACCAGCTAACGTTTTAAAACGGTTTTTCAAGTGTTTCCTTGCCTGCAGATACAGCATTTAGGATGTTTCAAATCAATGACTAGTAGAAGAGGCAAGATTCTCAGGGCGCATAATATGCAGAAGAAAGCTAGAATTGCTTTCCTATCACTGTTTAATCTTTCATTTATGATTGGTACAGGTCAACCATTTGAAGTCCCAAACATTGTGTACAAGAACAAGTTTTAAAAGTTTAGCATAAGTGAATAAGTTTAGCACTGCTGCAATCCACTAATACAGTTTTAAGAATATAATTAAAAAACAGTGCATGAGAATATATCAAACTTGAAGAAGTTTATACATATGCAAGATGTGCTTGTACATTTTTTTTATCTTTCAACATAAATTCATGGCATAAATGTTAGGAAAAATCATCTAATGGTTCAACTGTGGAGAATAAAGGTTACATTTCCCACTTTCAACTTTCAAGGGAAAGTAGCATTCTAGGAGCAGAAGCAGACAATGATTAACAAACATTAGGAATAGTTAATTCAGATATAGTCATGGAGTATATTAGATTCTTCAGTCAAACACATAATTTGATAAATCAATCGTCAGAATTCTATTTGCTTCGTTGAGGAGAATATTACTGCTCAAATAATAATTCAATGCTCTAGAACTTTTTTCTAATCAAGCTATCAAGTCACTAATAGATCCTTCTCTCTTACTTGCAGTTCAAAGGCCCTAAATTGATGGAGGTGGCTTAAAACCTTCGAAGTTCTTCATTTCACAGAGGTGTGGAATATGACACTAGTGCACATTACCTCTCAAAAGACAAATTACCAGCAGCATGAGTTTACCTAGCCGAAACAACAGAAACCTCAAGCAGCCCACATGCTGATAATTTAATACGCAAAAACATTTAGCCATACTTGACACAACTTAATAACATATATACCTTAAAAGAACTGATTCTGGTGGGTACGCCAGGAGGTAGCTCTTCCTGATTTGTATATAATGTTTCTATGTCAAATACATCATTTCTGTGCAAAGTAAACATCTTTGTACTGGGAAAAGGATTTCTCTTGGGAAACAATGCTTTGTTCGTCAATTTGAGTAGTCTTTCATTAGATGCCAATCCGATCGAGAATGGGAAGCAATCTTCCACCTGAAAATGTAATGTGCCAATCTTTATTGTGCTGTCAACGCATGGGAAAAGTGGTATAGAAATGATGCTAAACATGTTCTGCTCTATCTGAACTCTTGACTAAAGGGCCTCAAAGCGAGCCACTATCCGGAAATGAAATCAGGCCTACATACCACTCTATCAAGTGATAGTTTATTTCTGCTCATTGCGGTCAAAAAATTCATTGCAAGGTTAAAAAGCAGGTACTTTAAGACAATGGTTGGATGTGACGACATACATACCCTTATCATGTACCTCGATATTTTTTATCATGTTTAGAAGAAAACCTATTCCAATATTTACTTATTAGATGTGATCTCCGGTTCAACCAACAGGCTCTTATTAAGAACAAGTGACTACAAGTCCTTTAAAGACGTGAATAAAAAGCAGGAATGCATAAAAAGAAATGATTCAATTTAGCAGAAAATATACCTCATACTCTCTCGCACGGAATGTGGAGCTAAGCATCGCGCATTGCATGGCACAGCCAAGAGCCACACATTCACTGGCATTTATTGTTCGGCGAGCCTCCTTTCTGAAAAGTGAATTCAATATTTTTGTAATGGCAGGTACTCGAGAACCTGATCCAACAACTTCAACAGTATGAACCATTTCCACAGTCAGACCAGAATCAAGTAAAGCCTTGTGGCAGGTAATCTTAATCCTTTCCAGTAAATCAGATGATAGCTTCTCAAAATCATCTCTCGTAATGTATCCCCTTACATCTTTCTCTTCCATCAAGCATTCGATATTCAGTGGTGCCTCGGGATTAGCACTTAACACTTTCTTTAGTTTCTCACATGCCGCTCTCAACCTCAAAGAAGCCCGGGCATTAGCACATACATCAATATTGTCCTGTTCCCGGAACTGAGTAGCGAAATATCTAAACAGAATCTCATCAAAGTCTCTTCCTCCTAAGTTATCATCAAAAGCATGTGATAGCACCTTCATAACCCCGGGCGAAAATGATACGACAGCAACTTGTGTATCGCTATGACCAACATCAATGAAAACAACATTTGTTGTCCTGTTGCTCTGAAAGTCAGTCTTATATATACCATAGCCCAGCGCAGTAGCGGTGCAGTCATGGATCAACCTTAACGATGTCAACCCGGCAATTTCTGCAGCACGCAAATATGCACGCCTCTGCAGATCTGTGAAGTAACTTGGTATACCAATCACACATTCGGTAACGTGTGTCTCAAGATTCTTCTCTGTAACCTGCTTTAAATGAGCAAGGAACATTGCTAATATCTGAATTGGTGTGAAACTTTGTATTTCATTCATGTATTGCAAGTGAATCAAAATTCCACCATCGGGGCCCTCAGATGCCTTGAAAGGAAACAATCTCAAGTCATTTTGCACGGTGGATTCACTAAATTTCCGGCCAATCAATCTCTTGATTTGATAAATGGTTGATTTTGGGTGCATGGTTGCGGAGGCAGCTCCAGCAGAGCCCAGAAACCTCTGCTTTTCACCAAATGAAACCACAGTTGGAGTTTCCCTTTTCGACTCATCATTCAGCAACACATCAATCCCGCGTTGTTTAGCAGCAGCTATCACACTGTTCTCGTTTCCAATGTCAAACCCTACCGCACTCATCTGAAGCTGAAAGCCCGATCACAGAATCCTCAAATTTCAAGTAAACACGCAAAATTCTATTCCATTTAAACGAGTTCTCAAACCATCTTTACGAATAAATCAAACATATCCAAACGAAAACGCACTATTACTTGCATGAGATTGCCTAAACACGACGAACTCTGATTTTTTTTCAGAAAATCGAAAATTACAAACAAAAATCGAAAAGACCAAAAAATTGACTTCACATAAAAATTAAAGCATTACATAAACTGCGCTAGTAACAGATACGAGACGCACGATCTAACCCAACTTCATAAGTGAATTGCAACGAGTACATAAGAATCAAAGAAACTGAAACGTACCTCTGGATTGCGAAAAGTTGACCAAGATGGCGGGAACCCTAACAAAAATGGAAAGTAATATTAGATATGGAGTGGATAAGAGAGAAAATCTCCGAAATTCCAGCGCTGACAAATTTTGTTATGCTTAATCACGCTGCATTCCATACACAGAGAAGACGCGGAGTATAGATTATTAAATTTGTAAAAAAATTAACATCTTGCATCGTAGAATATCAGTAATTTTGAAACTCGAATAAACCATATATTTCCAGATTTTAAAAAAATTACTATCACACCCATAAATTTTCATACCAGAAAATTTAAACATTAAAAAATTAAAATTGCCTTGCCATGGTGCAACCAACTAAATACCATGTTAATAATCATTAACATATCACATTATCGCTAATTACGAGATCGACTATATAGATATTAGTTCTTCAAACTAAGTGATTTTCTCGTATTTCATCTCTTAAACCAATATCTAAGATATCGTCTTTAACCACCTTTATCCAAGTTTCCAATTTTTTATCTCTTTTTCAACTCCTTCTTTTAACATGTCAATCTAAGATATGTCAAATTGGAGTCGTATTTAGTTTCCTCTTCAGATGACCAAACCATGTTATATATCTCTCTCTAATGTTATTCTCTACAAGGATACACCTAAATAACATATAATCATTTAATTCCTAATTTCATTATTGCGTGTTTTGCTACGCATTCATCTTAACATATCCATCTTTGTTACATCATCTTATGCATATGTAGTCCAGTAGTAGCTCAACACTCCGAGACATAAAACATAGTTGGTCGAACAATAGTCTTATAACATTTTTTTTCAATCTCGAAAACATTATTCTATCGCATAAAAATATTTACTAGCTCTACGATAGAAACACAATATGTCTTACTTCCTGCATCTTATGTATCTATCCACATCTGACTTCTACATACTTGTCTAATTGAGAAAATTCTTAAAGTAATACCTCCACCTAGTTTGATCTTGCATTAAAACTGCACCATCTTCATGTTGATACATCTAACATCGTTCAAATATTTAGTGTTTCAATCTCTGGCTTTCACTATTTTAAAAATATCTTTATTTCCATCTTTTGTACCTCGCCTATCATAGAGATTATTTTAAGTTTTTTTTCCTTAACGTCTTATAATACTCTATTACTGAGTACTTTGGTATTTAGCTTCTTGTCAGTTCTTGAAAATCTTACACTCAACCATATCAATTAGTTTCTTCTTCTATGACATAATAAATTTTAGTTATTAGATTATTAAGGTATAATGTCAATTAAAAAAAAAACATGAGAAATTCACATTATCTAATAAGGCTTGAAAAACAGAAACTAACTCCAGTTAGACGGTAAATTCGAATCTTTTGCCACTAATTATCAAACTGCGGCTGGGGCACTTTGTTGAATCCACGTCCGTAATTATAAAGTCTGCTACATATTAATTTTACATATACAATATAAAAATCTATAGCATAACTTAATAAAATTAATATTTCAATCATTTAAAAACAGATATACATATATTATTAATATCTTGCCACAATTCATATATTATGAAAACTAGTATTTTACACATAGTATTATTTCATGGAATTAATTATTAAAAATAATAAGTCTTAATGTTTGAAAATTTATTGAAATTATTGCTATAATAAAATGAATATATTTAAATATTAATATAAAAAAATTATTATGTGAAAAAAGATTAGGTCTCTTGTGAGACGATCTCACGAATCTTTATCTGTGAGACGGATCAACCCTACCGATATTCACAATAAAAAGTAATATTCTTAGCATAAAAAATAATACTTTGTCATGGATGACCCAAATAAGATATCTGTCTCACAAAATACGACCAGTGAGACCGTCTCACACAAGTTTTTGCCGTGAAAAAAATTCATATCATTTGAGATAACACTTAAATGAGAATGACAATTTTCTGTCGTTAAATTAACTTCTTTATATTGACTGAGTGGAACTGTTACTAATATATATATATATATAAATTTTAAACAATAATAAATATTTTTCAAAAAGTCAAATTTTTCTCATTTATTAGATGAATAAATTTTTATTAAAAATTTAATTATTTTTTAGAATATGTTAAAAAATATTTATATTGAAATTTCAATTAAGATAAATAATAATAATAATAATAATAATAATAATAACAACAACAATAACAATTTACGGATACTTAATCTACCAAAATCCACCATGAAACTCTTTTAAAAATTTGAAAAATGTAATATTATATAAAAAATTATATTTTATTTAATATATTAGAGAGTAATGATAACTAAATATATAAAAATAACACAAAACTTAAAATCATAATTGAAATGATATAATAAATATAGATATTTAAATGTATTTTACATTTTCAAAAGACTTCAAATTCAAATTATTTTTTTTAAAAAAATAAAAGACTTCTATTTCAATTATGCATTTATTTCCTATTTATTTTCAAATGTTTAATATAGTATGTGAATACATTAATACTTATTTATTTTTCTCGTAATTTTTTTTGCGACAACTTTTCAAATATGGCAAATACTTTGTTTATAAATCTTAAGCAATAGAAAAATATTTGTTTTTTGTCTATCAAAATTTTAAGCCATAAATGAATATTTTTCAGCAAATAAAAATATCTGTCATTTATTAAATGAATAAATTTTGATTAAAAATTATAACATCTAAAAGAATATTTATATTGAAGTTTTAATTAAGATACATAATAATATCAAATCATTGTTCCAAAATTCATGACGACGTTTTTTTAAGAAACTTGGAAATCATAATATTATATAAAAAATTATATTTTATTTATTATAATAAAGAATAACGAAAACTAAATATTAAAAATAATACAAAACTTAATACAATAACTAAAAATAAATAAAATGATATAAAATATAGAAAATTAAATGTATTTTATATTTTCAAGAGAAATCAAATTCAAATTTGATTTTTTTAAAAAAAATTGAAAAGATTTCACATTTAGTTACTCATTTATTTATTTTATTTAAAAATATTTAATGCCGCGGATAAATACATTAATATTAATAAATATTTTTTTCAGGTACTTTTCAAATATATCAAAAACTCTACTTTTATATATATATTAGTACCTCATCCGTCCAAAAAAATAAATACCTTTAATTATTCAATCGTGCACGAAGTATTAAAACTAGCAAGTATGAGCGTTTAAATAATTACTTAAAATTATTAATATAATGAATATGTTTAATTACTATATAAAATATTTTATACATTTGAAATCATATTCAAATAAAGATAACAATTCAGCCGTAAAATTGAAGTTCTAATTAAATAATAATAATAATAATAATAATAATAATAATAATATCGATATATGGACAGTCAATGTACAAAAAATTCACGATGTCATGTTCACAAAAATATTGAAAAACATAATAATATATAAATTTTTATAGTTTATTTAATATTTTAAATAGTATGGACAATTAAATATATAAAAGTAACATAAATAAAAAATCGTAACCAAAACTAAATGAAATGATACGATAATTGCAAACATTTAAAAATGTTATTTACACTCCACTTTTTTTTCTAAAATACCCTTAGCATTTATTTCCTTGCTCTGAAATGCTTAACATGTCTTCAAATGATTTGTTTAAAATATTGATATAATCATACTGCATACAATTTCTTTTATAAATTTATTTTATAAAATTTCTCTACCGTCTTTTATACAATTTCTATACCGTCAGTCATGACCCCAATATAGACAATATTATCTGTTAAGATTTGATGTCACTATTTTATGGTCCACTTAGCCAGTCAGATCAAACGGCGCAACGTTAGCAGTTTGACGTAAAAAAAACTTCCCACGAGGTTACCCATCCCAATACCACTCTCACTCACACACAATTAACCTAACGGTTTTATTAATATAAAATATAACAAGATGAGATTTGAGATTTTATATTCATATTTTTTTAATAATCGATATATAATTAAGGTAGCTACTAAATTACACACATACACAAAATTCAATCAATTTTGAATCCAAAATTTTACAAATCATGTCTACCATATATGCCATTTCGTATATAGTTTCTAAAATAAATTGATAATTTCAGATTGCCAAACAAGTACGCTTTTTGGCCCCCCAATTTTTTCGACCATGTTCGAACTTCGAATCGTAAATCGTTAATGTATTTACGATTTTTTTATCGGTAGTTTATTTTTAATGTATAAATTTTTTATTTTGATAACTAATGCTGCTAATTATTATTTAATGGCTCTTGAAAACACAATTTAGCACATTCTTCAAAAATCAAGTTGAATGTCGTAGCACTTTCAAAGTTAACAAAACGACTTTCCTTTCCTATAATACAAAATCATGGGATGCAATCAAAACAAAAGATATTTCGACTTATTTAGATTATTTAACATATTAGCAAATTAAATTATGTAATAAATGAGGAATTAAATATGTTTTTATTCAGCATGTTAAAAATGATGAGACAAAAACTTAAGTAAGACGGTCTCACGTCGTATTTTATTTTGTGGGACGAAACTTTTATTTGGGTCATCCATGAAAAATTATTACTTTTTATGCTAAGAGTATTACTTTTTATTTTAAATATTGGTAGGATTGACTCGTCTCAAAAATAAAGATTCGTGAAACTATCTCACAAAATACCTAATCAAACGATGAACAAATGAGAAGCATAATAACCAGGAACAAACCTTTTCACTGCGTAAAAATGGGATCCAACAGACTACCTGCTTAATCACGGTATAATGAACTGAACTGCCAAACACCTCCCTTTCGTCTCACTTACAGAACAAGAACGAGAAAGAAAAGTACTTAAAAAGACGAGAAAGTGCATATGTTAGAAACTCAAAGCACTGAAGGGATCATCGAACCAACTGTCGTGCCCCGTTTGGCACGCAGCAATTGCTTCCAAGATTTCAACACACAGTTAACTTGCTTGCAGATATCAGATTTAGCAGAGGAAACCGCGGAAACGAAACCCCTTTTCATCTTCTTCAGCCTCCTGCCAATCTTGATTTTTAATCGAACTATTCTAATTCTGAGCCATGATGATGATCTCCTCGTATTGTCTGCTTTCTGCAAAGTCTTGTAAATCAAGAACTGCGCCAGCCTGTGCTGTGTTTCTTGGGGATCTTCGTGTTCAATCCTTGAGTAAGAGTATGGCCTCTTCGAAACAGCCATTTTAACTTGGAGATGGAGAAACGCTCAGGGAAAAGGGTGTCTTAAGACTGCAGGATTTATAGGGAGTAGCTGTATAGTTATATTTATTTCTATTTCTCTGTAGTTTTAGTTTAGTCTTTTATATTATATTATATGAATTTATTAAAATACACGAATATTATAATTGATGCATTTATTCTATGTAATTAATAATTAAAATGTATATATATTAGTATTTGAATAACTATTAAAATTATTGATTTAATATAAATACATGAATATTATAATTGATGCATTTATTCTACGTAATTAATAATTAAAATGTATATATATTAGTATTAATTTGAATAACTATTAAAATTATTGATTTAATATATTGAATATAATTAAACTTTAAATATTGTTATAAATATTATTATATAAAAATATTTATATCATTTGAGATCACTCTTAAATGAGGAAATTAAATTGACTTCTTTATTTTGGCTTAATTAAAATGTCACTAATACAAAAAAAAATCTAAAAAATCATATATTATTTTATCTATTAAGTTCTGATTAAGACTATTAATAACAATAGCAATTTATATACAATCATTATACCAAAATTCACGATTAACACTCTTCTAAAAAGTTTGAAAATAAAATATTATACAAAAAAATTATATTTTACTTAATAATATAATAAAGAATATTGAGAACTACACATATAAAAGTAACATAAAACTCAAAACCCTAACCTAAATTAAATAAAAATGATATAATCATTTAAACACTTAAATATAATTTATATTTTCATGACATCATAAATTGAATTTTTTTAAGAAAAATAATTAAAAGGTGATCTGCTCTCTTCATATCAATTTGATATTATATTATATTCAAAAGATAAGTATCTCTATTAAAGTGTGTGTTTCAGTTTGGTGAAGAAACAGTGCATGTGGTTGAAAATTGTGAGATCCGATTGAATTTATTGAGCAGAATTGTGCTGGCCAAGGGGCACACCACCATTTTCTTTCTTTCTTTCTTTCTTTCTTTCTTTCTTCACACAGTCAAATAAATACACCGGCTGAACTTTTTTGAAAACATTGTGGAAGATAAACAAAGGACCCCCCAAAAATATTAGACTAGACACCGACGCATAATTAAAACTCACATTCTGCTCGATGTGCAACTCTTTAAACAATATATTTTGTAATTTGATAATAATATTTTGGGCCCTATTGTAATTTTCGTAGCCTGTCGTGTACCTGCTCTGCTGGAAGACATTGTACTCCAATAAGATTAAAGACTTTGAAAGACACACTTGAAGCTGATATTGAGTTCACAAGTCATTCGCCACTCTTTGCTTTTGGAGTCTTGACTCCTAATATGGCTCTATATGTATATTGTGAGATATGTTTTAGCAAATAAATAAACATCAATCAAACGTGTGCCCATTAGTCTTCATAGTGCGTAACGGTTTGTTGTCTTTTATAAATGTGGTCAAACAATGGAAAAAACAAAAAAACCTATGTATACTTTTGTAGTTTTGGTTGATTATTACTTGTTAACTCTACATTTTATGTGTCAAAACTGAACAAACGATGAACACCCTAGGTTTTATTACATGATGCTCTACAGTTTTCATGTTTTCCCATTCTTGCTGGGGTGGACTCCGAAAGATTCAGGAGTCTGACAGGAGCAACAGCAACCCTGAAAACAAAAGCCATTAACAGGAAATAGCGATTTTATTCACCAAAACTCGTTCGAGGCATCTTCTTTCTTACCAGATACAAACAAGTGATATATTATGCATCCACATCACGTACAAAGAACAAGCAGGCTCTTTGCAAATGGACTCGACTCAGACACATTTTTACAGATAAAAATTAATTATCAAACAAATATCTAGTAGTTTAAGAAACATATGAGTGTCGTCTCTTTATAGTTGTTGCAGCTTAACCAACCGATCCTTCCAGTTTCAAGCTCATGAGCTGGTTAACCTCGGCGCCAAATTCATCTGGAAGTTCATTGAAGACGTCCCGGCAGAACCCAGAGATCATGGAAGCCATCGCTCTCTCATAATCAATACCTCTTTGTTGGAAGTAAAATAACTGGTCATCACCAATCTTCGAGGTGGTGGCTTCATGTTCCACACGAGCTGAAGGGTTTTTCGCCTGTTAAGAGAACAAGTTGAGTTGATAGACAACCTTAGAAATCTAAAAAGATTTTATGTCACAACAACTTCTGGATTTGTTTTGTGATGGTTCCAGCTTTTACATTTCAGGCGTAATAGCTAATTATACTATCAAACTTTTGGGACACACATGAACGAGCACCATACCTACAATATCTTCAAAAACCAAGAATATACGAGCAAATTCAATCTCCTTCCCTAGACCCGAAAACCTAAGACAACTAAAATCCAGGAAGCTTAGAGCTGTATCTTGCCCGTTGTCACCAGGACTATTGCACCCTCAACAAACAGAGACAAGATATGAGATGTTGAGATTACTACTATCACCTTACCACACTCAATATGAGCGTCAGATAAAATTTATTTATTTCCACAAAATTCCCAAACTATCCAAATTAAAACAGCAAAGATATACCAGGTGAGAATGTAAAGGAAAAGAATAAACATATTCAGTAGGAACTTATAATTTTGAATTTCAATTTCGACCACATCGTTCCAACATCAAAATGGAGCTCAGATCATGAAACAAAACCAACTGAGGTGCAAGGGTCCAATCAATACGTGCCAATCTTTAATACAAAACCAAGTAGATCAGCTTGAACAATCACATATCAAACCAACAAAGCCATACAAAAGAAAAGAACGCGACATCTAGAGCAAACAAAATGCAGAGAATTTCAAATAAATACCTGAATGTATGGATAAGTATTGGCAGCTGCATTACTTCCGATAAGCATAGAGTCGCATTGAGAGGAATTCCGAGCGTTATCTGCATTGGACAATACTTGGACTAGACCTCTATAACAATTCCTTGAATGCCCAGCAGAAATTCCTTTCGAAATGATTCTACTCTTAGTATTCTTCCCCTTATGTATCATCTTTGTCCCCGTATCAGCCTGCTGATAGTTATTGGTCAATGCCACAGAATAAAATTCACCAACAGATTCATCACCCTCTAAGACAACACTTGGGTACTTCCAAGTAATAGCAGACCCCGTCTCAACTTGAGTCCAGGATATCCTGGATCGAGCTCCAGCACACAAACCTCTCTTGGTCACAAAATTATAGATCCCTCCTCTCCCCTGAGCATCGCCCGCATACCAATTCTGAACCGTGGAATACTTAATCGCGGCACCGGCATGGCAATACAACTCCACCACTGCTGCATGTAACTGATTAGTATCATATGAAGGAGCAGTGCACCCCTCTAAGTACTCCACTGAACTTCCTTCATCTGCAACTATCAAGGTCCTCTCAAACTGCCCAGTTTCCAAGGCATTTATCCTAAAATATGTCGAGATTTGCATAGGACACTTTGTGTTCTTAGGTATGTAAACAAACGAACCATCACTAAACACTGCTGAATTCAAAGCTGCATAAAAGTTATCATCTGCAGGGACAATTCTCCCCAAATACTTTCTAACCAAATCTGGATACTCTTTGACAGCTTCAGAAATAGAGCAGAAGATCACGCCAGCCTTCTCTAAAGTCTTCCTATGTGTAGTGGCAATAGAAACACTGTCAAGAACCGCATCCACCGCTACGTTAGCCAATCGATTCCTTTCATTCAAAGGAATCCCGAGCTTATCAAAGTATCTGATAAGCTCCGGGTCAGCCTCATCAAGACTATCCAAAGTTGGCTTCTTTATTGGCTCAGAATAATAACAGATATCTTGAAAATCAATTCTAGGGTACTGATTATCAGACCATTTAGGCTCTTTCATATTGCAAAATCTCTCATAAGATTTCAATCTAAACTTCAACATCCAATCGGGCTCACCCTTTCTTGAAGAAATTAACCTAACAGTTTCCTCAGAGAGCCCCTTGGGGATGGAAAATGAATCAATCTCCTGCGTGAAACCCCATTTATAGTCTCTTTTCAAGAATTTGTGAAGTGGGTCATCGTCATCTGCAGTCGATGTATCCTTACTCGGGGAATGGACGGTGGTATGGGAATCATAGCTGACGTCGGCCCTAATCTTGTGAACACCTCTTGAATTGGGGTTTCTGATAAAGGGAGATCTGAGGCTGGAGTGAAATAGAGACCCTTTGGACAGTTCTGATATGGGTTGTGGAGAGAAGGGTGAAATTCCGTTGGAGAGAAGAGCAGCCATTCGGCGGGTTGTGGCGGTGAAGACTGCAAATCGAAATTGTTCAAGGCCACCAAGTTCGAAAGGATAACTAAAATAATTCGAGTGATTACCACGTGCCTTGTTATATATATCGTTCCGTGTTAGTGCGTGTGTGTTAAGGGCAACTCCAACGCTGCGCCAAAATGGTTGCGCCAATTTGACACAGGGGTCATTTTTTTTTTTTTAATTTTTTTTTTTAATTTTTTTAAATGTGTATTTATTATAAATATTTGTATTAAAAATTGTAAATATTATAAAATAATAGTATAATATTTATTTTAATAATTAGATATTTAATCCTAAAAATTTTTAAAAATATAATTGTTGATTTTTAAAATATTTATTTATGTTAATTATTAATATTTAAAAACTAATTTGATTTAATGATTTTTAATTAATATAATTTAATAAAAATACAAAAAATTTCTATAACAATACAATTCATAACTAAAATGAAAAATATATTTGAAATACAAATGAAATTTGAAACACATAATTCAAATACAAATACAAATACAATAATCGAAAGAAAAATATATTTAGAATATATTAAATAAAATATAATAATTAATATATATAAAGTAAATGGAATATTCCGAGAATATTTTTTTGGTGTAAGATTTGAAGTAAATGAGTTGGAGATGGATGTTGTATTTGGTGCAGAAATCGCACTATTTTAGTGTAAAATTTACACCAAAATAGATTTTGTGGTTGGAGATGGCCTTAATCTTTTTATGGATATATAAAGAGATGACGATAAAGTTGAATATTTGACGAAAATGAAAACAAATATGATAAATAAAAATAAAAATAAAAATAAAAAATTAAGACAAAGAATATGTAATCTTGCCTGAACCCTACCTATTTACTCGCCTATTTTCATCCGAGTCCAGAGTGAATTTCAGTGTTTGTCATACATATTTTTTGTGTTTAGATTAGATTAGATGTTAACCATTCAAACCTAGAGTTTTAATACTATATGATTAAAAATAACATAATCATAAAAAATAATTTATAAATTTCAGCATTAAAGTAAACTTTTAGTATGTTACAAAAAAAAAAAAATGTAAACTTTCAGTATCACCCCGCATTACTATGGTTATAATGACAATTAAGCTAGTATTGTATTGAAAAAAATACGATTGTATTGTTTTCACTACAGAACATATTTTTTAAATTGTTGTTTTTAGGACGAAAATAACACTTTCAAGTCAGAAAAAGAACAATCGAGTCATCCAGAATATACTAAGAGAGTGTTTGAGAGAACTTCTAATATGTATTTGTTGGTTTCTAGTTGGTTGAAAGTGTTTTAAGGTGTTTGTGAATATCAGTTTCTTCTTCAACTTCTGTGATTTTTAACCAAAAATTAGAAGAAATTTTGAGATGATTTTTTTTTGCTTCTATTTTTGTTAACAGTTAAAAGTTACAATTGACATTTATTTTCTTAAAAAAAATTTATCATATTTTACAATTGCTCGCAAATTGTGATTTTGTACATCTTAAATTAATATAATAAACTAAATTCATGGAATCGCAATTGTTTAGAAAAATGAAAATTTAAGTTTAAGTTGGAATTGGATTACAGGGCTTTGGAGAATGATGCCCAGCGTAAGCATCTCTCTTGTTATTTTGCATTTTTTAGTTTTCAAAAAACTAAGGCTAATCCGGTGAGTGACGGAAATAATTGATTTTAATTCCGATCGGTTTGGTCGAAAAATATATCCGTTTATTCGGTTTTGAAAAATTCGATTTGATTTGATCGATTCTGACCGAATGCCTCACCCCTAATGAGAATAGAGGCTACTAATATACCGTTTCAACTACTACAATAAGATAGTGATCGAATTCAGAATTGCTTAGAACAATCACAAGGACAAAAGACCAAACAGATAAGAACATCGAAATAAGAGACAAATCTCTATAATCTCTTTCATCAGTTTCTAGTGAGTGACAACGCAAGAGCTCAAGGCGACATAAATTTAGTTCAAAACAGAAATACAGGAGGAACCAAAACGGCTATGCACCTAACAATAGTTTAAAGAGCATGCAACAGCGGCATTTCACTGAGAGTAAACAGCTCCATCTTCATATCAGCAACCTCTTTAAGGAGCTGTCAATTCCCCTTCAAAACCTGGAGATGTTGAAAAACTAGATTTTTAATACATGTTACAAGATAACACTTGCATACGCTAAACAACAACAGAGGTCATACATAGGAATCAAATTGCCTTCTTACAAAGGCCATACGTAGGAATCAAATTGCCTTCTTACAAAATAAATGTGTTGTTTATGCAATAATACTCACTCAACTTTGGCTTGCAAAGAACAATGGATCTCATTTTGGTCTAAAACCATCTTGATGCCATAAGTATATAAAGTTTACTCAAAAGAAATTTTAAACTGAAGACTAAACAGGAATGCACATAAACAGAGTTCGGAGAAGAATTTAGGGCACATGCGAACATGTTACTCAACAGATGATGCACACCAAACAAGAAAATACTAGAATAATTAACAGATTTAAAATATCACAAGTGAAAAACAGAAGAGAGTGGCGATTAAATTGAAGAAAATACGATTTTCCATTTAGTTATAAAACTTGTTGGCATATACCTGAGGCTACAGCTGCTGCTGGGTAGGGGCTGGATAGTTACCATATCCAGGGTAGCCTGAATAGTACATATTTGTATCCTGCGGAGCTGGAGCATATCCATAGGTTTCATATCCAGAGGCATATCCATAATATCCACCATTCGACGGGTTGGCATCAACCTGATGATGGAAGATTCAAATAGATGAATTACCATGGACACGCAAGGCTCGAAAATCGAAAAGTTACAAAACAGGTAAAAAGTTAACCTGTTTGTTTGAAGGACTGCGGCCCCATGAGAGTCGAATGGTCTGTCCTCCCAGCAGTGTTCCACTTAGCATCCTTATAGCTTCTTCAGCACAGCTTCTAAATATATAAGATAACAAAAGCTTCGCGTATATTTCTAGTCATTAATTAAAGGGAGGAAAAAACTGTAGGCACAATCAATTTACCTATCAGCAAACTGAACAAAACCACATCGTTTGCCTACAGGAATTTTTACATGAATTAATTGTCCATATTGTCCAAAAACCTGCCTCAAGTGGTCATCTGTGACATTAGGATCCAAATTCCCAACAAAGATCTGATGTGGAATAACAAAACTTAAAACTGTGAGCTAATGCTTTTCTAAAAATCTAGCATGTATGTATAGTTCTCGATAAATTTACTGACAGTTGTGTTAGTCGGATCATCCTCACTTGCTGTTCCTTGTGAAGCCTGGTACGAGACTGTAATCAGGAGAAGCGTAGGTGAGGGTAAGCCAAAAATTATAATGAAACAGGAAGGGTAAACGTGGAGAAGTAAAACAAAGTTGATGCTAGCTTTCAGCTTTTAAGAAAAAACTGTAGGTCACATTCAAGTGAGAAAATCCAAATGCAAATTAATACAAACTATAGGCGTTTCAGAATATTTTCAACACAAACTAGAAAAGCAAGCAGAGATTTTCAAACAGAATGTTAACAATATGAGAGGTAAATATCAAACAGAAGGCTGAAAACAATGCTACTAAACATGAAAAAATAAAATAAAAACAGCATGTTAAAAGGGGAATAATAATAGACAAGACAGGAATTGGTCACTGATTCAACTTACCTAGCACAGGTGTTGAAAACTATTGTGCGCCGATATGATAACTGATAAGTAATGGCAAAAACAATAGAACCAAGTCCCTTTCACTATTGCAATAAAATTTTAAATTTCTATATCATGACCCAGGAACAAGATTTGCAACGTCTTGCAAATTACACAGATGCAACAGGAAAATTTCCAGATTGGTAATATAGTTGTGCATCACATGCAAACAAACCACAGTCAATCTTTCTAGAATTTGTAAGCAAAGTAGCACCAAGGTCAAACAACAAAATAAGAAATAGTATCACAATGCTGTTTGGTAACCAAACTTAAAAACAATTCGATGCACACATGGAATATATTAACTACCCTCCAAATTATGTAGCACGTCGGATACGGCAAAATCCATGTCGTTGACTTTTTGTAAGTTTGACTAGTCGGATACGTCTTGGACACGGCTAGGATATGTCATGGATACGGCGATGATACGTTTCGAAAAAAGTTGTTTTTTTTTCTTTTTTACTTCTATTCTTAAATCATTTCTATGAAGATTTACATTGTATATATTTACACAATTTTTAGTTTTTAATACTGAATTTATATATATATATATATATATATATAT